>NW_024114201.1:0-9616 GCF_003073215.2 Triticum urartu
GGGACCCTAGGGGCGCCCCCCCCTCGTGACCGCCTCTTTTGTTCCTTGGAGCAGGGTCCAAGTCTCCTGGATCATGTTCGGTGAGAAATCACGTTCCCGAAGATTTTATTCCGTTTGGACTCTGTTGATATTCCATTTCTTCGAAACACTGAAATAGGCAAAAAACAACAATTCTGGGCTGGCCTCCGGTTAATAGGTTAGTCCCAAAAATAATATAAAAGTGGAAAATAAAGCCCAATATAGTCCAAAACAGTAGATAATATAGCATGGAGCAATCAAAAATTATAGATACGTTGGAGACGTATCAGGCATCCCCAAGCTTAATTCCTGCTCGTCCTCGAGTAGGTAAATGATAAAAAGAGAATTTTTGATGCGGAGTGCTACTTGGCATAATTTCAATGCAAATCTTCTTAATTGTGGTATGAATATTCAGATTAGAAAGATTCAAGACAAAAGTTTATATTGACATAAAAATAATAATACTTCAAGCATACTAACAAAGCAATTATGTCTTCTCAAAATAACATGGCCAAAGAAAGTTATCCCTACAAAATCATATAGTCTGGCTATGCTCCATCTTCACCACACAAAGTATTTAAATCATGCACAACCCCGATGACAAGCCAAGCAATTGTTTCATACTCTAACTTTTTCAAAACTTTTTCAATCTTCACGCAATACATGAGCGTGAGCCATGGATATAGCACTATAGGTGGAATAGAATGCTGGTTGTGGAGAAGACAAAAAGGAGAAGATGGTCTCACATCAACTAGGCTTATCAACGGGCTATGGAGATGCCCATCAATAGATATCTACGTGAGTGAGTAGGGATTGCCATGCAACGGATGCACTAGAATGTAACACCCCGGATATGACTTTCCCAATATGTATTCCAACTCTTGCCGTTTCCGGCCTTAAGTTATTTTATTTTCTCGGGTTCGGATTTTTGTCTCCTTGTGTTGTTATCGTTGTCATGCATCTCATATCATGTCATCATGTGCATTGCTTTTGCATACGTGTTCATCTCTTGCATTCGAGCATTTTCCCCGTTGTCTGTTTTGCATTCCAGCGCTCCGTTCTCCTCCGGTGGTCATTTCTACCTTTCTTTTGTGTGTGGGTATTAAACATTTCTGGATTGGACCGAGACTTGCCAAGCGGCCTTGGTTTACTACCGGTAGACCGCCTCTCAAGTTTCGTATCATTTGGACTTCGTTTGATACTCCAACGGTTAACCGAGGGACCGAAAAGGCCTCGTGTGTGTTGCAGCCCAACACCCCTCCATTTTGGCCCAAAACCCACCAAAACCCTCTCCATCATCTAGATCATTCAATCACGATTGCGTGGCCGAAAACCGCACCTCATTTGGACTCTCCTAGCTCCCTCTACGCCTATTTAAAGACACCCCCGAATTTCTCCTTCCCTTTCTCCTCCCGAAACCCTAACTTTTTGACCATGTTCATAGCATCGTAACTTTGCATCCGTAGCTCCGTTTTGGGCATATAACATATCAAAATGTTCGTCTCAGAGAGCACATCATTTCATTCCATTGCATCATTTTCATTTGAGTTCATCTTGATGCCCGAAATGCTGTTAGAAGAGTGCTATTGAGATAATTGTCAGATCTGCTGCTCCATTTAGATATTTGTCATTTTTGCCATGATTATTGTGTGCATGATATGCCTGAGCTCTACATATGTTTTGTTAAGGGTTTTGCCATCTTTCCAGAGGTGCAACCCATGTATTTTTGTGATGTGTGTGGCGTCTAGCACGAGCTTGCAAAGTGAGGCACTTGGTAATGCTGATTTCAGGGACTTAGCATTTCCACTAAGTCCTTGATCTGTTTTTCTCATGATGCCATATGTTCATGTTGTTTCCTAGTGATCCGTGCCTCTTTTGAGGATGATCAGTAAGGATGTTTTGTTAATCTTGTAGTGCTCTATCCATCCATGTCTTTGTTTGCAATTATGGAGCACCCTAGCTTGAGTCAATCGAGCTCTACTTTTGCTATTTCGTGAATCTGGGCAGATTGTCTACTTGTTAGCGATTTTGCCGATGATGTTGTAGTTGATCCGTGCATGCTATGCTATTGTTCTTGCCATGTCTAGCTTGTATTTTGTGTATTCTTGATGGGTGTATGCTTAGTTTGTCATGACTGCTCTGTATGAGTGCATCGAGCTCGTAAACATGCCTACTTGATATCTGTTTTCAGCATGCTCCAGTTTTCACTAAGTGTGAGAACTGATTATGTTTTTGCCATGTTCACATGCTTGCAATTGTATTTTCTGATCCCTTTTGGCTCAAGGTCACTAAGGGACTTTTGTTAAGCTCTTTGAGTAGCTCCATGCCATGCTTTACTTTGCCATGTTCAGGTCCTGTAGCATGTAGTTTTGTTGCTCCAAAGAGTGCTATCTGATCTGAAATTCCAGACAAGTGTTAATTTCACCAAGTCTGAGATATGTTTGCCAAATGCATTTTTGCCATGCTTGTTTGAACCTGTTAATGGATGAATTGGCCGTAGCTCAGTGCTAGACTTTTGTTAAGCTTCATGAATGGATTCCTGACCTGTATTTTGATGCCATGTTTGGGTGCTGTAGCATGTTCATTTTGTTGCATTTAGATGGCCACTTGCTGTAAATCGCAGAACGTGGCCATATTTGAATTGCTTGCCATTTCCAAACCGTAACTCTGATTCCGACGTTCTTTATATCGTATTCAGCGATTTCATCTCATATTTCCAGTGGCACACTTGGATTTCCAAGTTTAGGCCAGGTTCATGCATTCCATGTCACATCTTGCATATGCATCCCGCATCGCATCCCGCATAGCATACCATCCTTGCATCATATTGTTTGAGCTTTGCACGTGGTTGATTGTGTCCCGTTTGCTTGTTTGTCTTGTTTGGGTAGAGCCGGGAGACGAGTTCTGCTAACAAGGAGCCTGTTGAGTTTGCTTTCAAGGATCCACTCAACTCTGACAACTTTGCAGGCAAGATGATTATACCCTCGAAATCACTACTATCTTTGCGTCGCTAGATGCTCGCTCTTTTGCTATGCCATGCTACGATGCCTACCACTTGTTTTCAAGCCTCCCAAATTGCCATGTCAACCCTCTAACCCACCATGTCCTCTAGCAAACCGATTGATTGCTATGTTACCGCTTTGCTCAGCCCCTCTTATAGCGTTGCTAGTTGCAGGTGAAGTTGGAGACCGTTCCTTGTTGGAACCTTATTTTACTTGTTGGGATATCATTATATTGTCATTTTATCTTAATGCATCTATATACTTGGTAAAGGGTGGAAGGCTCGGCCTCTCGCCTAGTGTTTTGTTCCACTCTTGCCGCCCTTAGTTTCCGTCATATCGGTGTTATGTTCCCGGATTTTGCGTTCCTTACGCGGTTGGGTTATAATGGGAACCCCTTGATAGTTCGCCTTGATTAAAGCTTTTCCAACATGCCCAACCTTGGTTTTACCATTTTCCACCTAGCCTCTTTTTCCCTTGGGTTTCCGGAGCCCGAGGGTCATCTTATTTTAGCCCCCCCGGGCCAGTGCTCCTCTGAGTGTTGGTCCGAACTAGAGTCCTGTGCAGCGCCCCCTCGGGGAAACTCGAGTTTGGTTTTAGTATGGAGCGCTCATCTGAGTGTGCCCTGAGAACGAGATATGTGCAGCTCCTATCGGGATTTGTCGGCACATTCGGGCGGTGTTGCTGGATTTGTTTTAACCTGTCGAAGTGTCTTGAAGAACCGGGATACCGAGTCTGATCGGAACGTCTCGGGAGGAGGTCTATTCCTTCGTTGACTATGAGAGCTTGTCATGGGCTAAGTTGGGACTCCCCTGCAGGGATTTGAACTTTTGAAAGCCGTGCCCGCGGGTATGGGCAGATGGGAATTTGTTAATGTCCGGGTGTAGATAACTTGAACCTTAACTTAAATAAAATGAATCAACAGTGTGAGTTACCGTGATGGTCTCTTCTCGGCGGAGTCTGGGAAGCGAACACGGTGTTGGAGTAATGCTTGCGCAGGTTGCCCTCTAGTTTCTCGCTCGCGCTTTGCCTCCTCTTCTCGCTCTCTTTTGCGAACAGGATAGCCACCATATATGCTAGTCGCTTGCCGCAGCTCCACATATATTACCCTGGCTTACCTATTAAGCTTAAATAGTCCTGATCGCGAGGGTGCGAGATTGCTGAATCCCTGTGGCTCACAGATTACTTCCAAACCAGATGCAGGGCCTGATGATTCCGCTCCAGATGACGCGCTTGAGCTCAAGTGGGAGTTTGATGAGGACTCACGCCGATACTACGTGTCTTTCCCTGATGATCAGTAGTGGTGCCCAGTTGGGGTGATCGGGACCGTGTCGCATGTTGGGTTATCTTTTATTTTGGCGCCGTAGTCGGGCCATGAGTGTTTGAATGATGTAATGTTATTTATGTACTTGATTGACGTGGCGAGTGTAAGCCAACTATGTTATCTCCCCTTTTATTATCTATATATTACATGGGATGTTGTGAAGATTGCCTAACTTGCGACATATGCCTTCAATGCGATTATGTCTCTAAGTCGTGCCTCGACACGTGGGAGCTATAGTTGCATCGAGGATGTTACATAGAGCTATAAGTATATGAAAGCTCAAAAAGAAACTAAGTGGGTGTGCAACCAACTTGCTTGCTCATGAAGACCTAGGGCAATTTGAGGAAGCCCATCATTGGAATATACAAGCCAAGTTCTATAATAAAAAATTCCCACTAGTATATGAAAGTGATAACATGAGAGACTCTCTACTATGAATATCATGGTGCTACTTTGAAGCACAAGTGTGGTAAAAGGATAGTAACATTGTCCCTTCTCTCTTTTTCTCTCATCATTTTTTATATATATTTTTGTTTGGGCCTTTTCTCTTTTTTATGGCCTCTTTTTATTTGGGCTTCTTTGGCCTCTTTTATTTATTTATTTTATTTTTCGTCCGGAGTCTCATCCCGACTTATGGGGGAATCATAGTCTCCATCATTCTTTCCTCACTGGGACAATGCTCTAATAATGATGATCATCACACTTTTATTTTTCTTATAACTCAACAATTACAACTCGATACTTAGAACAAAATATGACTCTATGTGAATGCATCCGGCGGTGTACCGGGATATGCAATATGACAATGATGGAGTGTGTCATGATAACGGAACGGTGGAAAGTTGCATGGCAATATATCTCGGAATGGCTATGGAAATGCCATAATAGGTAGGTATGGTGGCTGTTTTGAGGAAGGTATATGGTAGGTGTATGATACCGGCGAAAAGGTGCGCGTATTAGAGAGGCTAGCAAAGGTGGAAGGGTGAGAGTGCGTATAATCCATGGACTCAACATTAGTCATAAAGAACTCATATACTTATTGCAAAAATCTAGAAGTTATCAAAGCAAAGTATTACGCGCATGCTCCTAGGGGGATAGATTGGTAGGAAAAGACCATCGCTCGTCCCCGACCGCCACTCATAAGGAAGACAATCAATAAATAAATCATGCTCCGACTTCATCACATAACGGTTCACCATACGTGCATGCTACGGAATCACAAACTTTAACACAAGTATTCTTTAAATTCACAACTACTCAACTAGCATGACTTTAATATTATCACCTCCATATCTCAAAACAATTATCATGCTTCAATCTTTTCTTAGTATTCAACACACTCAAAAGAAAGTTTCACAAATCTTGAATACCAAGCATATTATTATTTAAGCAAATTACCATGCTATTAAGAGACTCTCAAAATAATTTAAGTGAAGCATGAGAGATCAATAGTTTCTTTAAAACAAATCCACCACCGTGCTCTAAAAGATCTAAGTGAAGCACATAGAGCAAAATTATAACGCTCAAAAGATATAAGTGAAGCACATAGAGCAAAATCATCTAGCTCAAAAGATATAAGTGAAGCACATAGAGCAAAATTATCTAGCTCAAAAGATATAAGTGAAGCACATAGAGTATTCTATCAAATTTTAATTCATGTATGGCTCTCTCAAAAGGTGTGTACAGCAAGGATGATTGTGGTATACTAAGACACAAAGACACAAATAATACAAGACGCTCCAAGCAAAACACATATCATGTTGGTGAATAAAAATATAGCTCCAAGTAAATTACCGATGGAAGTGGACGAAAGAGGGGATGCCTTCCGGGGCATCCCCAAGCTTTGACTTTTTGGTGTCCTTGGATTATCTTGGGGGTTCCATGGGCATCCCCAAGCTTAGGCTCTTGCCACTCCTTGTTCCATGATCCATCAAAAGAATTCACCAAAACTTGAAAACTTCACAACACAAAACTCAAAATAGAAAACTCGTGAGCTCCGTTAGCGAAAGAAAACAAAAGACCACTTCAAGGTACTGTAATGAACTCATTATTTATTTATATTGGTGTTAAACCTACTGTATTCCAACTTCTCTATGGATTATAAACTATTTTACTAGCCATAGATTCATCAAAATAAGCAATCAACACACGAAAAACAGAATCTGTCAAAAACAGAACAGTATGTAGTAATCTGTAGCTAGCGCAAGATCTGGAACCCCCAAAATTATAAAATAAATTGCTGTACGTGAGGAATTTATCTATTAATCATCTGAAAAAGAATAACTAAATAGGAATCATAAATAAAAATGACAGCAGTTCTCGTGAGCGCTAAAGTTTCTGTTTTTTACAGCAAGTTCAACAAGACTTTCCCCAAGTCTTCCCAACGGTTCTACTTGGCACAAACACTAATTAAACACAAAAAAAACACAACCAAAACATATGCTAAATAATTTATTTATTACTAAGCAGGAGCGAAAAGCAAGGAATAAAAATAAAATTGGGTTGCCTCCCAACAAGCGCTATCGTTTAACGCCCCTACCTAGGCATAAAAGCGAGGATAGATCTAGGTATTGCCATCTTTGGTAGGCAATCCATAAGTGGCTCTCATGATAGTTTCATATTATAATTTTATTTTCTTTCTTGGAAAGTGTTCCATGCCTTTTTTTATGGAAATTTAAATCTAATATTCCCTTCCTTCATATCAATAATCGCTCCAACCGTTCTTAGGAAAGGTCTAACAAGAATAATAGGGCAAGAAGGATTGCAATCTATATCAAGAACAATGAAATCTACGGGCACATAATTTCTATTTGCAACAATAAGAACATAATTAATCCTTACCATAGGTTTCTTAATAGTGGAATCCGCAAGATGCAAGTTTAGAGAGCAATCATCAAAATTACGGAAATCTAGCAAATCACACAAAGTCTTGGGAATAGTAGAGACACTAGCACCCAAATCACACAAAGCTTAAAACTCATGATATTTAATTTTAATTTTAATATTTGGTTCCCACTCATCATAGAGTTTTCTAGGGATAGAAACTTTCAACTCAAGTTTTTCTTCATAAGATTGCATCAAGGCATCAACCATATGTTCGGTGAAGGCTTTATTTTTGACTATAAGCATGTGGAGAATTTAGCACGGATTGCAACAAGAAAATACAATCAATTAAATAGCAACTTTCATAATTAAATTCCTTGAAATCCAATATAGTGGGTTTAGCAACAATCTAGATTTTTATTTCTTTCAATCCCACTTTCATCAATTTCATCATTAAGATCTAAATACTCCGAATTTTTAGAACGCCTTCTAGGTAAAGGAAGATCATATTCAGTTTCATCAAGATTCATATTGCAAAATAAAGATTTAATAGGGGACACATCAATAACTTTTAGATCTTCATCTTGATTTTCATAGGTATTGGAAGAACACGCTTTAATAAAGGCATCTTTGGAAGCACGCATCCTAGCGGTTCTTTCCTTGCACTCATCAATGGAAATTCTCATGGCTTTGAGGACTCATGATATCATGCTTAGGAGGAATAGATCTAGCTTTAAAGAATCAACCTCAAGAGAAAATTCTATCAACGTTTCTAGCCAAATCATCAACTTTAAGCAATTTCTCCTCAAGCAAAAGCATTTAAAATTCTTTTGTGAAATTCATAAAACTCTTAACACTATTCTCAAATCAGAGGGCATCTTATTATAATTTCCATAAGAGTTGTTGTAGGAATTACCATAATTATTAGAAGGATTACTAGGATATGGCCTAGGATTAAAATTCCCTCTATAAGCGTTGTTACCAAAATTATTCCTACCAACAAAATTCACATCCATAGATTCATTGTTATTCTCAATCAAAGTAGACAAAGGCATATCATTAGGATCAGAAGAAACACTCTTAGTAGCAAATAATTTCATAAGTTCATCCATCTTTCCACTCAAAACATTGATTTCTTCTATCGCATGCACTTTTTTATTAGAAGATCTTTCAGTATGCCATTGAGAATAATTAACCATAATATTATCTAGGAGTTTAGTAGCATCTCCTAAAGTGATTTCCATAAAAGTGCCTCCCGCGGCCGAATCTAAAAGATTTCTAGAAGCAAAATTCAATCCGGCATAAATTTTTTGTATAATCATCCACAAATTCAAACCATGAGTAGGGCAATTACGTATCATTAATTTCATTCTCTCCCAAGCTTGTGCAACATGTTCATGATCAAGTTGTTTAAAGTTCATAATATCGTTTCTAAGAGAGATGATCTTAGCGGGAGGAAAATACTTAGAGATAAAAGCATCTTTGCACTTGTTCCATGAATCAATACTATTCTTAGGCAAAGACGAAAACCAAGCTTTAGCACGATCTCTAAGCGAAAAAGGAAATAGCTTCAATTTAACGACATCATTATTGACATCTTTTTTCTTTTGCATATCACATAAATCAACGAAGCTATTCAGATGAGTAGCGGCATCTTCACTAGGAAGGCCGGCGAATTGATCTTTCATAACAAGATTCAACAAAGCAGTATTAATTTCACAAGATTCAGCATCGGTAAGAGGAGCAATCGGAGTGCTAAGGAAATCATTATTATTGGTATTGGTGAAGTCACACAATTTGGTAGTATCTTGAGCCATTGCGACAAACAAGCAAACTAGCACACGAGCAAACAAAAGCAAACGGGCAAAAAAGGCAAATAGAGAGGGAGGATAGAGAGAGAGAGGGCGAATAAAACGGCAAGGGTGAATTGGGGGAGAGGAAAACGAGAGGCAAATGGAAAATAATGTAATGCGAGAGATAGGGATTGTGATGGGTACTTGGTATGTTGACTTTTTGCATAGACTCCCCGGCAACGGCGCCAGAAATCCTTCTTGCTACGTCTTGAGCTTGCGTTGGTTTTCCCCGAAGAGGAAGGGATGATGCAGCAGAGTAGCGTAAGTATTTCCCTCAGTTTTTGAGAACCAAGGTATCAATCCAGTAGGAGCCCATGCTCAAGTCCCTCGTACCTGCACAAAGCGATAGCTACTCGCAACCAACGCGATTAGGGGTTGTCAATCCCTTCACGGTCACTTACGAGAGTGAGATCTGATAGATATAATATTTTTGGTATTTTTGGTATAGAGATGCAAAGTGAAAAGTAAAAGCAAAAAAAAAGCAAAGCAAGATTAAAGTGATGGAGATTGATATGATGAGAATAGACCCGGGGGCCATAGGTTTCACTAGTGGCTTCTCTCAAGAGCATAAGTATTCTACGGTGGGTGAACATAAATAC
>NW_024114202.1:0-14899 GCF_003073215.2 Triticum urartu
TCGACTGCCAGGAGACCTACAGTCACTCCGTAGGCAAACGGTCAGCTGTTAAGTAGTCTTCATGGTCATTACAGCACTTTATTAGAGGCGTTACCAGTAACGCCCCATCTTAAATGTACTTTAAACCCTGCATTACTGAGGGCAGGAGGGGGCCGGAGAACTCTATATAAGCCACCCCCCTCCTCAGTAGGAAGGGTTCGCACCCCTATAATCTATACACGCATAATCCAGTCGACCGCCTCCGGGCTCCGAGACGTAGGGCTATTACTTCCTCCGAGAAGGGCCTGAACTCGTAAACCTCGCGTGTAACAACTTCCCAATAGCTAGGATCTCGCCTCTCCATACTCACCCCCCTACATCACTGTCAGAGTTAGAACCACGACAGTTGGCGCCCACCGTGGGGCCGGAATCTTAGCGCTTAGTTGGAGAAGTTGTGATTTTTCTCGATCCCTTTGATCATGTTTTCTTGCGGAGTTTTGGTGGAGGACCGCGAGATCCGTCTCGGCGCGCTCACCTTCATCGTCGACGACTCCGCCTGGCTTCAAGAGGCACCGCTCGACATCGACGCGCTCCCCGCCCGCGGTGCGACACATTTCCGCGCATGCGTTCGTGGCGTCCTCCTGCGGCAACCGTCGACCCAATATGGGTCGGCCCCCGTATCGTCTCCCCGCCCTGTCTCCCACCAGCGCAAGCGCTCCGGTCGGTCAAGACTTCAGCGGTGGGTGAGGCATGCCGTGGCCCGCCAATCGGCAGCCCCGCAAATCGTGGCCATCGAGCCCGTCAAATCCCTCTACGGCCTGTTTGACCTGTCGACTGGCTCCATGGAGACCGCATCCGAGTGCGACAGCAGCAATCCAGTGGCTGAGGTTCTGGCGGTCGATGGAACACACAGTCCCCCTGGTTTCCCTCGCACTGATGGAGGCGCGGGTGGGGGCGATCCGTCGCATCCCCACGACGAGTATCTCCCCGAACCTCTCACGTCATTGCAGCGAGAGGAGCTTCGCCGCCGGAACGTGGACGCGCTCCGCACTCCTATCGTCGGAGAGACCCCCGAGGCCCGGGCCTTGGAGGACGCGCGTTTGGCCAACATGGCCGAGCGCACTCGACTGGAGAATCTCCAGCGAGCACTCGACGAGCAAGCACGTCAGCGGGCTCCCGAGTCTAGTCGACGCCAGCTCTTCCCGCCGACGCAGGTAAATCGAACCCCAGTTCAGAATCTGGCCGCCGTGGCCCGTACAGCAGAATCGATTCAGCCCTCCCAGTCGGAGGCTGGCAAGGGCTTGTTACAGATCAGAGCATTGCTCCGGGCGGCGGGAGACCAGAATTCCGCTGTCTCTCAGTCGCGGAATAGGATCCACAGTCGGTCTGTCGCAACAGATACAATCGAGTCAGCTCACAGCCCGAGATCGCCCCCGAGGCGTGAGGGACGTGGTGGCCAGCATGATCAGTACAGGAGGAATGAGCAGTATGATCACCGATTCGACCGTGATGATCGACGTCGAGTGCCAACCCCTCCCCCGAGGAGTGGGTCATATGCGCCTCGACGGCAAGATGACAGACGCCCTCATAGTGTTGGGCAGAGGATTCCAGTCGACCCAGAGACCCAGGCTTTGATGCGAGATCCATCCTCGTTCAAGGTTTGGTTGACAGGAACAGAGCTCGTCGAGAAGGCCACAACAGAGATGCGCCTGCCAGCAGCAGAGTACGTGCTTCAGGGCCAGAGTGTTTCAGTCGAGCCATCAGAGCCGCAGTGATACCTCCCAATTTCAGGTTGGCGACTGGAATCGGCAAGTTCACCGGTGAATCTAAGCCTGACACCTGGCTCGAAGATTACCGAGTGGCTGTACAGATTGGCGGTGGCAATGACGAGGTGGCCATGAAGCATTTGCCTCTCATGTTAGAGGGCTCAGCCAGAGCATGGCTAAATCAGTTGGCACCCAGCAGCATTTACACTTGGGAGGACCTCTCCCGAGTGTTTATCACAACCTTTGAAGGAACATGCAAGTGACCTGCAGGCCTAACCGAGCTGCGGTCTTGCGTGCAGAAGCCGAATGAAACTCTGAGGGAATACATCCAGAGGTGGATCACGCTGCATCACTCGGTTGAGAACGTGCCGGACCATCAAGCGGTTTGTGCCTTCAAGGAAGGTGTTAAATACAGAGAGTTGAATCTAAAGTTCGGTCGAACTGGAGAGATGTCTCTGAATCAGATGATGGAGATTGCCACCAAGTATGCTAACGGAGAAGACGAAGATCGACTCCGGAGTGGCAAGCAGAAAACAATCGCCCAGGAAACTGGAGGCAATTCCGGTCAGAAGCAGAAGCGGAAGGCCGAGCCAGCCGCCCCTGGAGAGGCCCTGGCCGTCACCCAGGGAAACTTCAAGGGAAAACCCAAGGGCACCTGGAAGCCCAAAAAAGTCAAGGATCAAGAAGGAAATGATGTTTTGGATCTGCCATGTCACATCCACACCAAGAAGGATGAGGAGGGTAATTTTATTTACCCAAAGCATACCACTCGACAGTGCCGACTCCTGATCCAGCAGTTCCAAGGAAAACAGTCCAAGGATAAGGAAAAAGAGTCGGACAGAGTCGAGGACAAGGAAGACAGTGACGATGGATACCCCCAAGTCAATTCCACCCTGATGATTTTTGCCGATGTCGAAAGCAAAAGTCGACTGAAAGTCATTAACCGAGAGGTGAACATGGTTGCCCCGGCAACACCCAGTTACCTGAAGTGGTCCCAGACTGCCATCACATTCGACCAGTCTGATCACCCGACGCACATTCCCACCCCTGGGAGGCAAGCTTTGGTGGTCGACCCAATTGTTGAAGGCACCCGACTGACTAAAGTCCTGATGGATGGAGGCAGTGGCCTGAACATATTGTATGCTGAAACATTGCAAGGAATGGGCATTCCGATGTCCAGACTCAGCACCAGTAACATGAGTTTCCATGGAGTCATTCCTGGGAAGAAAGCCCAATCACTCGGACAGATCGCTCTTGATGTGGTTTTCGGTGATTCAAAGAATTACCGCAAGGAAAAGTTGACATTCGAGGTCGTGGACTTCCAAAGTGCTTATCACGCCATTTTGGGCAGGCCAGCTTACGCACGCTTCATGGCCCGGCCATGTTACGTGTACCTCAAACTGAAGATGCCTGGCCCCAAAGGTGTGATCACTGCCACAGGCAATCGGAAGAAGGCAGAAGAGTGCTTTCAGAAGGGCTCAAAGATTGCAGATGCTCAGATGGCAGTGGTCGAGCTGCAAGAGTACCAAAAGACTGCCGACCCAAGCGAGTTGCTACGAGCCAAGAAGCCTGCTTCAGAATCAGCTTTTCAGTCGTCCGGTGAAACAAAAACAGTCGACATTCACCCGACCCACCCCGACGCTGCCCTGACTCACATCTCAACGACGCTTGACTCCAAATAGGAAGAAGCGCTCATCCATCTCCTCCGTGAGAACTGGGACATCTTCGCATGGAAACCCTCCGACATGCCTGGAGTTCCCAGGGGGCTGGCTGAGCACCGTCTACGGGTCGACCCAAAATTCAAGCCTGTGAAGGAACATCTTCGACGGTCCGCCGTCCAGAAGAAGCAAGCCATTGGCGAGGAGGTGGCTCGGCTCTTAGCAGCAGGATTCATCCGAGAAATTTACCACTCCGAGTGGCTCGCCAATGTCGTCATGGTCCCCAAGAAGGACAAGTCACTTCGCATGTGCATTGATTTCAAACATATCAATCGGGCCTGCCCGAAAGATCATTTTCCTCTCCCTCGCATCGACCAAATAGTCGACTCGACTGCGGGGTGCGAGAGATTGTCTTTTCTAGATGCTTATTCCGGGTACCATCAGATCCGTCTGTATGGACCCGACGAAATCAAAACAGCTTTCATCACCCCATTCGGATGCTTCTGTTATGTCACTATGCCGTTCGGCCTCAAGAACGCCGGAGCCACATTCATGAGAATGATTCAGAAGTGTTTACTCACTCAAATCAGTCGGAATGTGGAGGCATACATGGATGATATTGTGGTCAAGTCACCCAAAGGTTCCGACCTGCGAGCTGACCTTGCCGAAACCTTTGCCAACCTCAGGAGGTATGATATCAAGCTCAATCCATCAAAGTGCACATTCGGAGTTCCAGGCGGAAAGTTACTCGGTTTTCTCGTTTCCAAACGAGGGATCGACGCCAATCCTGAGAAAATTGGCACCATACTCCGGATGAAGCGCCCTGTACGCGTGCACGATGTCCAAAAGCTTACAGGCTGCTTGGCCGCTTTAAGTCGATTCATTTCTCGTCTCGGTGAAAAGGCGTTGCCTCTCTACCGACTGATGAAGAAGTCTGACAAGTTTGAGTGGACTCCAGAAGCTGACGCAGCGTTTGCAGAACTCAAAGCTCTGCTCTCCACCCAGCCGGTGCTTGTTTCCCCAATCAGCAAAGAGCCTCTGCTGCTGTACATTGCGGCCACGGGACAAATTGTCAGTACAGTACTTACGGTCGAGCGGGAAGAAGAAGGAAAGGCCTTCAGAGTTCAGCGCCCAGTCTATTATCTGTCCGAAGTTTTGACCCCTTCAAAACAAAGATACCCTCACTACCAGAAGCTTGTATATGGGATTTACATGACCACGAAGAAGGTTGCACATTACTTCTCTGACCACTCCATTACAGTCGTCAGCGACGCCCCACTGTCAGAGATACTGCATAACAGAGATGCAACTGGTCGAGTGGCCAAGTGGGCGATTGAACTCCTTCCCTTAGATATCAGGTTTGAAGCAAAGAAGGCTATTAAGTCCCAAGCAATCGCAGATTTCGTCGCCGAGTGGATTGAACAGCAGCTTCCGCCTCAAGTTCACTCGGAGCACTGGACCATGTTCTTCGATGGATCTAAGATGCTGAATGGTTCCGGTGCTGGGGTAGTTCTAGTCTCCCCCCGAGGAGATAAGCTCAGATATGTTCTCCAGATTCACTTCGATTCCTCCAACAATGAAGCAAAGTATGAAGCACTTTTGTATGGGTTGCGCATGGCCATTTCACTCGGCGTCCATCGCCTCATGGTCTATGGCGACTCAGATTTGGTGGTTAATCAGGTGATGAAGGAGTGGGACGTCAGAAGTCCAGCTATGACTGGTTATTGCAATGCAGTGAGAAAGCTAGAAAAGAAATTCGAGGGGTTGGAGCTTCATCACATCCCCCGACTGAAAAACCAAGCAGCTGATGACTTGGCAAAGATAGGCTCCAAGAGAGAAGCCATTCCCAGCAATGTGTTTTTGGAGCACATCCGCTCGCCGTCAGTCCAGGAAGAACCTTTCACAGAAGTAGGCCCACAACCAAAAAATGCCACAGACCCGACTGAAGTCGAAGTTCCTGCTGTGGTCGACCTAATCATGGAAGTCTTGGCAATCACTCCCGACTGGACGATACCATACATCGCGTATATCCTAAGGAAAGAACTCCCGGAGGACGAAGAAGAGGCTCGACAGATCGTCCGTCGATCCAAGGCCTTCACAGTCATAAAAGGACAATTGTACAGAGAAAGCGCGACTGGAATCGGCCAGAAGTGCATAACACCGGAAGAAGGTCAGATGATCCTTGATGAGATCCACTTGGGGACCTGTGGTCACCATGCGTCCTCCCGGACCATTGTGGCCAAAGCATACCGAGCAGGATTTTACTGGCCGAGAGCAAATGAGATGGCAAAGGAGATAGTTGACAAGTGTGAGGGGTGCCAGTTCTACTCCAACACGTCCCACAAGCCCGCATCAGCCCTGAAGACCATTACACTCGTCTGGACCTTTGCTGTCTGGGGACTGGACATGGTCGGTCCTCTGAGAACAGGCAGGAGCGGTTTCACCCATGTGCTTGTGGCAGTCGACAAGTTTACCAAGTGGATTGAAGCTAAACCCATCAAGAACCTCGATGCTGGCACTGCTATTAGTTTCGTCAGAGGACTAACATTCAGATATGGAGTCCCTCACAGCATCATCACTGACAATGGGTCAAACTTCGATTCAGACCAGTTCAGAGCCTTTTGCGCCTCTCAAGGCACTCGTGTCGACTATGCGTCAGTCGCCCATCCCCAGTCGAATGGACAAGCTGAAAGAGCAAATGGTCTGATCCTTAAAGGACTAAAGCCTCGGCTAATGCGTGATCTCAAGCACGCAGCAGGTGCCTGGGTCAACGAGCTTCCGTCAGTTTTGTGGGGATTAAGGACCACCCCTAACCGGTCGACTGGAAGAACCCCATTCTTTCTTGTTTATGGAGCCGAAGCCGTTCTGCCAAGTGATCTCCTTCACAACGCTCCCCGAGTCGAGCTTTACACCGAAGATGAAGCAGAACAGGCTCGGCAAGATGCAGTAGACCTCCTGGAAGAAGAAAGAGAGATGGCCATGATCAGATCGACCATTTATCAGCAAGACTTGCATCGATTCCATGCCCGTCATGTGAAGAGTCGAGCCTTCCAAGAAGGAGATTTGGTCCTCCGAGTGGATCAACAGAAACCACACAAGCTTGCTCCTACTTGGGAAGGCCCCTTCATCATCACCAGAGTCCTCCACAACGGAGCGTATCACCTCTACAATGTTGATCGCAAGATTGACGAGCCGCGAGCTTGGAATGCGGAACTACTCCGCCCCTTTTACACTTAAGTTCCTTCCCATAAAGATGTAATAAGAGAAACTTCCGCAGTTCATTTTTATCAAAGTCAAGAGTGTTCCAATGATTGCTGTCACTTCTGTTTACATACGAGAACCCCCAGTGGGTGACTTAGCTGCGAACCCGTTTCGCCTAAGTTCAAAAAAAATCCTACCGAGCGGAGAGCAAACCTCCCACTCGGGGGCTTAGCTGCAGTCCAGCACTCACCTAAGTTCTCCTACGCAGAGACTTAGCTGCAGTCAGCACTCGCCTAAGTTTGAAAAATCCTACCGAGTGGAGAGCAAACCTCCCACTTGGAGGCTTAGCTGCAGTCCAGCACTCGCCTAAGTTCTCCTACGAAGAGACTTAGCTGCAGTCAGCACTCGCCTAAGTTTGAAAAATCCTACCGAGTGGAGAGCAAACCTCCCACTCGGGGGCTTAGCTGCAGTCCAGCACTCGCCTAAGTTCTCCTACGCAGAGACTTAGCTGCAGTCAGCACTCGCCTAAGTTTGAAAAATCCTACCGAGTGAAGAGCAAACCTCCCACTCGGGGGCTTAGCTGCAGTCCAGCGCTCGCCTAAGTTCTCCTACGAAGAGACTTAGCTGCGGTCAGCACTCGCCTAAGTTTGAAAAATCCTACCGAGTGGAGAGCAAACCTCCCACTCGGGAGCTTAGCTGCAGTCCAGCGCTCGCCTAAGTTCTCCTTCGAAGAGACTTAGCTGCGGTCAGCACTCGCCTAAGTTTGAAAAATCCTACCGAGTGGAGAGCAAACCTCCCACTCGGGGGCTTAGCTGCAGTCCAGCACTCGCCTAAGTTCTCCTACGAAGAGACTTAGCTGCGGTCAACACTCGCCTAAGTTTGAAAAATCCTAGAGTGGAGAGCAAACCTCCCACTCGGGGGCTTAGCTGCAGTCCAACACTCGCCTAAGTTCTCTTACAAAGAGACTTAGCTCCAGTCAGCACTCGCCTAAGTTTGAAAAATCCTACCGAGTGAAGAGCAAACCTCCCACTGGGGGGCTTAGCTGCAGTCCAGCACTCGCCTAAGTTCTCTTACGAAGAGACTTAGCTGCAGTCAGCACTCGCCTAAGTTTGAAAAATCCTACCGAGTGGAGAGCAATCCTCCCACTCGGAGGCTTAGCTGCAGTCCCGCACTCGCCTAAGTATGAAACGCTTCTCATTTCCCAAGGACGACGAGAGGCAGGTCGACCGCCACCTTCTCCTTCGGAGCTGCACCACAGACACAAAGTTATTTCGAGTGAAGATCAAATCCCACTCGACGGGTCATCCACAAAGAGATTCAACGACAAATCAAGTTCAAATAAAGCCTAGAATATCCGAGAGACCTCAGATCGAAGTACTCGAGCCCACAGCTCGGCAGAGTTTAACTGTTACACTTCCACTCAGCATTCCGAGGCAAATTTAAGGCAGAGTTTAAGGATAACAAAATACACTCGGCATCCCGAGGCAAGTTTTTTCATTCCTCAGGAGGAGGACTGGCAGGGGCGACAAACTCATCCAAGTCGATCCCATCTGCGATGCGGGTAGCAGCAGCAATAAATGTCTCCATGAAGTCCTGGAAGTTGTGCTTCCTCGTGTTGGCAACTTGGATGGCGGCCAGCTTCTCCTCCCGCACCTCCTTGCAATGTACGCGGACCAGAGACAGAGCCACGTCGGCACCACACCGAGCTGAAGACTTCTTCCACTCTTGCACTCGGTCAGGGATTCCGTTGAGTCGAGTCATCAGAGACTCGAGATCATTCTGGAGCGTGGACTCTGGCCAAAGCGTCGGGTCGATCCGCGTCATGGCAACCTTTAGTCGAGCCAAGTAATCCACGACGCCGTCAACGCGGGATTCCAGTCGAAGCAGGTTCATGGCAGCTTCGTCTTGCACCGGAGAGTTGATTGGATCCAAACCTGTTTCGATCCGCCCGGTCTCCTCTTCGAAGTTCTGGCAAAGTTCTACACGCACGACCCAAGGATAAGTCGAATTTCATAAAACTGAGTCGACACAAAAAGAACCAGTCGGAACTGATTGTGCACCTTCGAGCTTGATGTACAGCTTCTTGGCAAAGCTCCTCAAGTAGCTCTCCAGGTCGTCTCTCCTACGAGCGATGCTTTCCGTCTTCTCGCTCAGGGTGAGGTGCTCCTTCTTCCAACGCGAACACTCCCTGTTGGCTTCCTTCAGAGCGGTCTTCAACTTGGTGTTCTCCCCTTCTAATTGGTCGACCGAAGCCAGCTTCTGCGCGGCCAGAGCGGTCTTGTCATCAGCCTCCTTACGGGCAGCAGCCAAGTCCTGATCCTTCTTCGCCAGAGCTTCTTTCAGTTTTTCTGCAAAAATGATGATTGAGTAGGAGAAAGCGAAGAGATGCTCAAGCCTGAAAACTAACCAGTCGACAAAGGCGTCTTACCTGCGGCGCCGTCTCTGACCTTCTGCAGCTCCGTCCTGGCCAGCTCCAGATCGAGGTTCATTTGAATTTGCTGCTTCTCCAGGTCAGCCAAGCGGGTTCCAAGATCACAAGACTTCTGAAGTCGAAGGGGAGGAGTTACAATCTCAGTAAAAAAAAAGAAGAGCAACAAAGACAATAAATACTAAGACTACGGTCGACTGCCAGCAGTCCACCATAGTCTCGAGGACTACACCCAGTGGGTGCACTTAGCGTGGCCCCACCGGTTCCTATCCCACCCGACCGACCCCCGAAGTCGAGTCAAAGACCACCCGACCGACCCCTGAAGTCGAGTCAAAGACAAGTTGCTTCCGAGCAGCTAGAGACAATAAGCCTACACCCAGTAAAAAAAAGAAGAGAGAGAAAGACGTCGACTGCCCGCAGTCGACGGGATACCGTTCCATTCGACATGGCCCGATCAGACAGAGCGAAGAAACTCAACTACGACTCAATTTAAAGACTACAGCCGACTGCCAGCAGCCGACCGTAGTCTCGGGGACTACACCCAGTGGGTGCACTTAGCGTGCCCCCACTCGTCCAAAAAAAAACCCAGTGGGTGTACAAACTTAAAGATCTTCGGAAAAGAGATTCTTCAAAGAACATACCAAAACAGACCAAGTGTTGAAGTCGACTGACCTGGACATTGCTCTGAAGAGCCGAGCTTGCGTCATAAGCCGCCTGGCAAGCCTCCTGAGCCACTTTTACCTGTTCCATCATGACTCCAGCCTGGCGTACAGCCTCCTTCGCAGCAGCCGCTTGGTCCTCGGGGACGGGGTACGCAGCAAAAAGCGAAGACGGATCTGCAGTCGACGCTGAAGGCTGCACACTCATCAAAGGAACAGCGAAAGTCACGGAAGCCTGAGTGGGTTCGCCATCATCCCGAACTGCAGCCTCAGGCGCGGGAGTGGATTGCGGAGTCTTCCCAGCCAACACCTTCTTCTTCCTCTTCACCCTCAGTGGTGCGTTGTCGTCGTCGTCCGGGAGGTCGATAACATGAGGAGGAGCTGCAAGGAAAATATTCAATCGACCAATGCTTCAGTCGACTCGTAAGCAGGACGGCAGTGATCGTACCAGGGTTGGAGGTGGCAGCGTCCTCCATCTCTTGGTCGTCATTCCTGGCGGAGACCTCAGAAGTTGCACCACTGCAAATCTCGAAAGTTAGTCAGTTGGCCCAGTGAATCGACCAAGGATCCATCCACAGTCGACAAAGGAAAGCAAGTGTTGTTGTTACCCCAAAATGGTGGGAACAGCTATCTTCATCTTGGGCAAGGCCTTGGGCGGCTTAGATGGCGCCGTTCGTGGGTGCTTGGGAGCCTTCCCGGTCGGCGGAGGAGAAGAAGTCCGAGGGCGTTTCGACGACTGCCCAACAGGAGCGGCCGCCTTGCCACGTTCCTGCGCTGGATCATGGGCGAGCTTGGACCGTCCCTCCGGGCGGGAGGGTTCAGCCTCCTCCTCCTCTTCACTGGAGAAGATTTCGTCGCCCTCCTCTCCCTCACCGTCGGACTCCCACTCGACCTGGTCGTCCCCGCTCTCGCCTCCGCTCCCCTCACCTTCCTCGGTCGGCCCTTGTGCCCCGTTGGGCGTCGAGTACATCTCAGTGGTAGCCTGGAGGACAACGGACAGGACGAAAGTCAGTCGACTTACACAAAGAAGACTAATACAGAAGGCCAGATATCCGACACAAAGACATACCTGATCCACTTCATATGAGTTGTCGAGTGGAATCACCCTTCTGGCTCCTCGGGGGTTGTCTTTGTTCCCCGTGATGCTTGACAACCACCCCTCCAGCATCTCATCGGTGACCTACTCCGGGTGGATCCGAGTGGTGTCGTCAAGGCCAGAATACAGCCACATCGGATGGTCTCGCGCCTGGAGCGGTTGGATGCGCCTCTGGAGAAAGACCTCTAACAAGTCCATCCCATTCACCCCCTCACGGACAAGTTCAACCACTCGACCCGCCAATACCTTGACTTGGGCACTTTCCTCCGGCGTGACTTTCAGAGAGATAGGCTTCTCGGCTCGGTCGAGTGAAAAAGGAGGAAGACCGGTCGACTGTCCGGGGGTCGCCTGGTCCTGGCAGTAGAACCAGGTCGACTGCCAGCCGCGGACCGACTCCGGGAAGGTGATAGAGGGGAAACAGCTCTTCCCCCTCGTCTGGATCGCCAAACCCCCGCACAACTGGATGACTTGCGTCTTCTCGTCACTCGACTTGGCCTTCTTCACCGACTGAGAGCGGCAAGTAAAGATATGCTTGAAAAGCCCCTAATGCGGACGGCAACCCAGGAAGGCCTCGCACATGGAAATGAACACGGCAAGGTAGACTATGGAATTGGGGGTAAAATGATGGAGCTGCGCTCCGAAGAAATTCAAGAACCTCCGGAAGAATGGATGGGGAGGCAGAGAAAACCCTCGGTCGATGTGGGTGGCGAGGAGCACGCACTCACCGTCGCGGGGTTGCGGCTCGATCTCCCTCCCCGGGAGACGTGCAGCCTCATGGGGAATGGCTCCTCCCTCGACCATGTCGTCAAGATATTCCTGCCGGAGCACCGATGGCGTCCAATCGCCCTGAATCCAACCCTTGGGCAGGGTGGTCCGGGAGGAAGATCCACCTCGCGAAGACTTCTTTCCTTTCCCCGCCGCCGCCTTCTTCGCGTGCTCCAAAGCAGTGGTCTTGCCCTTCACCATCGTTGCCGGCGAGGTCTCGCACGGGCTAACGACGCTAGGGTACGGCCGAGGGTCGCAGGAGGGCTGGCGAAGGGAGAGAGGAAGAAAGAAAGAAGGAAGCAGAAGAGAAGCGCGCGGCTTGGAAACCCCGAGCCGGCAACTTATAAGGGGCCGCTCCCGAGTGGCTGACCGGTAGGCCCAGGCAGCCCAGTCAAATCCCTCAACGGACATGCGCGCAGTACGTGGCGAAAAAGGTGACGCGAGGATCGAGGAGTTTCCGCTTTATCACTTCCGATTACTGCGGCTGCTCCCGTCCCGCGTGCTTCCCAAAATCCAAATCCCGTGAGATCCGCGGGCCGCAGAACCGCTTGCCAAAAACAGAGTATCCCGCTCGTACCAACACTCGGCATGTCGCAAGCAAGGATATTCACTCGACAAAGGGCTTGGAATGGATCAAGGCGACTGAAAGAGGTTGGTGACGTCGTCCGCGACAACTGACCCTGAGTGAGGCACTCTTACAGCCCCGAAGAACCGGTCGGAAAGGATCCCCAACTCTTCCCCCACTCTAACCTCGATCCATTCGGGGGCTAATGATGAAGGTGTGTACCTGGGGTAGGAGCACGGACCCGTCCCAAAGAGTCCTACCCAAGGACATCCCTAGAAGAAATCACCCATCAATCGACTTGAAGGTACTCCACTCGACGGGTTCAAGACACTCGACCAAGAAGCTACCACTCGACCATGAAGCTATTCACTCGACTGCCAGGAGACCTACAGTCACTCCGTAGGCAAACGGTCAGCTGTTAAGTAATCTTTATGGTCATTACAGCACTTTATTAGAGGCGTACCAGTAACGCCCCATCTTAAATGTACTTTAAAACCCTGCATTACTGAGGGCAGGAGGGGGCCGGACACTCTATATAAGCCACCCCCCTCCTCAGTAGGAAGGGTTCGCACCCCTGTAATCTATACACGCATAATCCAGTCGACCGCCTCCGGGCTCCGAGACGTAGGGCTATTACTTCCTCCGAGAAGGGCCTGAACTCGTAAACCTCGCGTGTAACAACTTCCCAATAGCTAGGATCTCGCCTCTCCATACTCACCCCCCTACATCACTGTCAGAGTTAGAACCACGACAGTTGGCGCCCACCGTGGGGCCGGAATCTTAGCGCTTAGTTGGAGAAGTTGTGATTTTTCTCGATCCCTTTGATCATGTTTTCTTGCGGAGTTTTGGTGGAGGACCGCGAGATCCGTCTCGGCGCGCTCACCTTCATCGTCGACGACTCCGCCTGGCTTCAGGAGGCACCGCTCGACATCGACGCGCTCCCCGCCCGCGGTGCGACACATTTCCGCGCATGCGTTCGTGGCGTCCTCCTGCGGCAACCGTCGACCCAATATGGGTCGGCCCCCGTATCGTCTCCCCGCCCTGTCTCCCACCAGCGCAAGCGCTCCGGTCGGTCAAGACTTCAGCGGTGGGTGAGGCATGCCGTGGCCCGCCAATCGGCAGCCCCGCAAATCGCGGCCATCGAGCCCGTCAAATCCCTCTACGGCCTGTTTGACCTGTCGACTGGCTCCATGGAGACCGCATCCGAGTGCGACAGCAGCAATCCAGCGGCTGAGGTTCTGGCGGTCGATGGAACACACAGTCCCCTTGGTTTCCCTCGCACTGATGGAGGCGCGGGTGGGGGCGATCCGTCGCATCCCCACGACGAGTATCTCCCCGAACCTCTCACGTCATTGCAGCGAGAGGAGCTTCGCCGCCGGAACATGGACGCGCTCCGCACTCCTATCGTCGGAGAGACCCCCGAGGCCCGGGCCTTGGAGGACGCGCGTTTGGCCAACATGGCCGAGCGCACTCGACTGGAGAATCTCCAGCGAGCACTCGACGAGCAAGCGCGTCACGGATGTGTCTTTTTTTTGTAGTGGTAAAAGCCTACGTCTAGTTGTGATGGAATTGCTGGGGTTTCGATGACCAGGGAGCGAATCCGCTTTTCCTGGCTCTCGAGTTGTTGTCTGTTGTCCCTAAACCGCCGCCGGGTCATCCCTTTATATACATAGGTTGACGCCCGCCGGTTTACAGAGTCCCGAGGCCGGATCATAAACGTGTCCGGCTCGGTCTCTATTCCTTCTAACTTACAATACAAGTTACATATTCATGCCGGTTTATGTCTACATGCCTTAACCCGCCTTTGGCCCTTGGGCCTTCCTGAAGCGCCACCATCCTTGTCTTCATGGGCCTTTGAATAAAGCAACCATCATGGGAATAATCCGGTCTCTCCTAGCCGGTTTACGCCCGGTGGTAATATCCCCAACATTAGGCCCCAGATTGATTTGAACTTGTTCATGTCAATCTTCAACACTTCGAAAAATTCCTCTTTTGCATCTTCACCTTGATTTTGTAAACCGCCGTGACGTCATCCTCCAGGATCATGATAAATCGCCATGACGTCACTTATTATTTATAAATTATACATCTCACCTTCATTTAATGAGCCTCTAAGAATCGAGGCGACCACTCCGTTATATATCCAATTTTCGGGCTCCTCGATTCTCGTGCCTGTCACCTCTCCATTTACTTTATAAATAGGGCCAAGGGTCATTTTCTTTTTCCGCCTTCGCCTCCTCACTTTTTCTTCCTCCTCCGACGCCCCTGCACCCGAGCGCCGCCGCCGTCGTCGAGCTTCGCCTCTGCATCACCGTTGGCCGCTGCATCGACCTGGTCGCATCAGAGAGATGCGGCGCACCTCCGCTACCTCAACAGCTGCTGTAAGCCTTTCCTTCTTTCCTCTGTAGATCCATTAGGGTTCATACAGGTTCATGCCGCTCTTCTCGTGTTCTTCGTCAGCCCATAGATAGCAGAGCTCGATCTTGACATGTTCCGCACAGTAGCTATGGTACTCCTTATCTCGGCCATTTAAACCAAACCTTAAATACCTAACAACTTGATCTGAACCTTTTGTGAACTGCTTCGGGACCAAACCTTTTTAAGTCTCAATATTTTTCCTTTTCCTGACTTACGGTAGATCCAAAATTTCAATGCAATCTTGTAAAACTTGTTTCCCTCACTTAGGTATTTTTAGATCCGTACCCTTCACACCAATATAGGCGGTTTAACTTTTCGGAGTATGATAATCCGGCAGGTACCATTAGTCCCCTTTTAAACTGCC
>NW_024114203.1:0-31165 GCF_003073215.2 Triticum urartu
AGGAGAAGTCACCTTTCCAATCGACTTAAAGGTATCCCACTCGACGGACTCAAGACACTCGACCGAGCCAAAGCTATCACTCGACCATCGCCATGCCAACCAACTCGACCCAGCGCCCAGACCTACGTAGTCACTCCGCAGGCAAACAGTCAGCTGTTAGTTATGTTATGGTCCTTATAGCACTTTATTAGGGGCGTTACCAGTAACGCCCAACCTTAAATGTACCTTAAACCCTGCATTACTGAGGGCAGGAGGGGGCCGGCGAACTCTATATAAGCCACCCCCCTCCTCAGTATGAAGGGTTCGCACCCCTATTATTCACACGCCAGTAATCCAATCGACTGCCTCCGGGCACCGAGACGTAGGGCTGTTACTTCCTCCGCGAAGGGCCTGAACTCGTACATCTTGGTGTGTTTACAACTTCCCAATAGCTGAGACCTAGCCTCTCCATACGTACCCCCCTACATCACTGTCAGAGTTAGAACCACGGCAGTTGGCGCCCACCCTTGGGCAGCAGTCTTAGCGCCTGATTGGAGAAGTTGCGATTTTTCCGATCCATTTGATCATGGTTTCGTGCGGAGTTTTGGTGGAAGGCCGCGAGATCCGTCTCAGCGCGCTCACGTTCGTCGCCGACGACTCCGCCTGGCTTCAGGAGGCACCACTCGACATCGACGCGCTCCCCGTCCGCGGTGCGACACATTTCCGCGCATGCGTTCGTGGCGTCCTCCTGTGGCAGCCGTCGACCCAATATCAATCAGCCCCCGTATCGTCTCCCCGCTCTGTCTCCCACCGGCGCAAGCGCTCCGGTCGGTCGAGACTTCAGAGGTGGGTGAGACATGCCGTGGCTCGCCAGTCGGCCACCCCGCAAGTCGCGGCGATCGAGCCCGACGAATCCCTCTGCGGCATGTTCGACCTGTCGACTAGCTCCGCGGAGACCGCATCCGAGTGCGACAGTAGCGACCCAGCGGCTGAGGTTCTGGCGGTTGATGGGACACACAGTCCTCCTGGTTTCCCTCGCGCTGGTGGAGGCGCAGGTGGGGGCGACCCGTCGCACCCCCACGATGAGTATCTCCTCGAACCTCTCACATCATCACAGCGAGAGGAGCTTCGCCGTTGGAACATGGACGCGCCCCTCCGCACCCCTATCATCGAAGAATCCCCCGAGGCCCGGGCCTTGGAGGACGCGCGTTTGGATAATTTGGCCGAGCGCACTCGACTGGAGAATCTCCAGCGAGCACTCGACGAGCAAGCGCGTCAGCGCACTCCCGAGTCCAGTCGACGCCAGCTCTTCCCGCCGCCGCAGGTATACTGAACCCCAGTTCAGAATTTGGCCGTTGCAGCCCGTATAGCAGAATCAATTCAGCCCTCCCAGTCGGAGGCTGGCAGGGGCTTGTTGCAAGATCAGAGCGTTGCTCCGGGCGGCGGGAAACCAGAATTCCGCTGTTTCTCAGTCGCGGAATAGGATCCACAGTCGATCCGTTGCAACAGATACAGTCCAGTCGGCTCACAGCCCGGTCGCCCCCGAGGCGTGAGGGACGTGGCGACCGGCATGATCAGTACAGAAGGAATGAGCAGTATGATCACCGATCCGATCGTGATGATCGACGTCGAGTGCCAACCCCTCCCCCGAGGAGTGGGTCATATGCGCCTCGACGGCAAGATGACAGACGCCCTCATAGTGTTGGGCAGAGGATTCCAGTCGACCCCAGGGACCCAGGCTTTGACGCGAGATCTGTCCTCGTTCAAGGCTTGGTTGACAGGAACAGGGCTCATCGGGAAGGCCAGAACAGAGATGCGCCCGCCAGCAGGAGAGCACGTGTTTCAGGGCCAGAGTGTTCAGTCGAGCCATCAGGGCCGCAGTGATTCCTCCCAACATCAGGCTGGCGACTGGGGTCAGCAAGTTCACCGGTGAATCTAAGCCTGACACTTGGCTCGAAGATTACGAGTGGCTGTACAGATTGGCGGTGGCAATGATGAGGTGGCCATGAAGCATTTGCCTCTCATGTTAGAGGGCTCAGCCAGAGCGTGGCTAAATCAGTTGGCACCCAGCAGCATTTACACTTGGGAGGACCTCTCCCGAGTGTTTATCACAACCTTTGAAGGAACATGCAAGCGACCTGCAGGCCTTACAGAGTTGCGGTCTTGCGTGCAGAAGCCGAATGAAACTCTGAGGGAATACATCCAGAGGTGGATCACACTGCATCACTCGGTTGAGAATGTGCCAGACCATCAAGCAGTTTGTGCCTTCAAGGAAGGCGTTAAATACAGAGAGTTGAATCTGAAGTTCGGTCGAACTGGAGAGATGTCTCTGAATCGGATGATGGAGATTGCCACCAAGTACGCTAATGGTGAAGACGAGGACCGACTCCGGAGTGGCAAGCACAAGGCAGTCGCCCAAGAAACCGGAGGAAATCCAGTCGGAAACAGAAGCGGAAGGCCGAGCCAGCCGCTCCTGGGGAGGCCCTGGCCGTAGCCCAGGGAAACTTCAAGGGAAAACCCAAAGGCCCCTGGAAGCCCAAGAAAGTCAAGGATCAAGATGGAAATGATGTTTTGGATCTGCCATGCCACATCCACACCAAGAAAGATGAAGAGGGTAATTTCATTTACCAAAGCATACCACTCGACAGTGTGACTCCTGATCCAGCAGTTTCAGGGCAAACAAGACAAGGAAAAAGAGTCGGACAGAGTTGAGGACAAGGAAGACAGTGACGATGGATACCCCCAAGTCAATTCCACCCTGATGATTTTTGCCTGATGTCGAAGCAAAAGTCGACTGAAAGTCATTAACCGTGAGGTGAATATGGTTGCTCCGGCAACACCCAGTTATCTGAAGTGGTCTCAGACTGCCATCACGTTCGACCAGTCTGATCACCCTACGCACATTGCCACCCCTGGGAGGCAAGCTTTGGTGGTCGACCCAATTGTCGAAGGCACTCGACTGACCAAAGTCCTGATGGATGGTGGCAGTGGCCTGAACATACTGTACGCCAAAACTTTGAAAGGAATGGGCATTCCGATGTCCAGACTGAGTACCAGTAACATGAGCTTCCACGGAGTCATTCTTGGCAAGAAAGCCGAATCACTCGGCCAGATTGCTCTTGATGTGGTTTTCGGTGATTCAAAGAATTACCGCAAGGAAAAGTTGACAGTCGAGGTTGTGGACTTCCAAAGTGCTTATCATGCCATTTTGGGCAGGCCAGCTTACGCGCGCTTCATGGCTCGACCATGTTACGTGTACCTCAAACTGAAGATGCCTGGCCCTAAAGGAGTAATCACTGTTACAGGCAATCGAAAGAAGGCAGAAGAGTGCTTTCAGAAAGGCTCAAAGATTGCATATGCTCAGATGGCAGTGGTCGAGCTGCAAGAGTACCAAAAGACTGCCGATCCGAGTGAGTTGCTGCGGGCCAAGAAGCCTGCTTCAGAGTCAGCTTTTCAGTCGTCCGGTGAAACAAAGATAGCTCACATTCACCCGACCGACCCCGACGCTGCTCCAACTCAAAATCTCGACGACGCTCGACTCCAAATAGGGAGAAGCGCTCATCCAGTTCCTCCATGAGAACTGGGACGTCTTCGCATGGAAGCCTTCTGACATGCCTGGAGTTCCCAGGGGACTGGCTGAGCACCGTCTGCGAGTCGACCCGAAGTTCAAGCCTGTGAAAGAACATCTTCGATGATCCGCCGTCCAGAAGAGGAAGGCCATTGGCGAGGAGGTGGCTCGGCTCTTAGCAGCGGAGTTCATCCGAGAGATTTACCACCCCGAGTGGCTCGCCAATGTCGTCATGGTCCCCAAGAAGGACAAGTCACTTCGCATGTGCATTGATTTCAAACATATCAATCGGGCCTGCCCGAAAGATCATTTCCCTCTCCCCCGCATCGACCAGATAGTGGACTCGACCGCGGGATGTGAGCGTTTGTCTTTTCTAGATGCTTATTCAGGGTACCATCAGATCCGTCTGTATGGACCTGACGAGATCAAAACTGCTTTCATCACCCAATTTGGGTGCTTCTGTTATGTCACCATGCCCTTCGGCCTCAAGAATGCTAGAGCCACGTTCATGAGGATGATTCAGAAGTGTTTGCTCACTCAGATCAGCCGGAATGTAGAAGCATACATGGATGATATTGTGGTTAAGTCTCGGAAAGGTTCCGACCTACTGACTGACCTTGCTGAAACCTTTGCTAACCTCAGGAGATATGATATCAAGCTCAATCCATCAAAGTGCACATTCGGAGTTCCAAGTGGAAAGTTACTCGGTTTTCTCGTTTCTGAACGAGGAATCGATGCTAACCCCGAGAAAGTTGGCACCATACTCCGGATGAAGCGCCCCGTGCATATACATGATGTCCAGAAGCTTACAGGTTGCTTGGCCGCCCTAAGTCGATTCATTTCTCGACTCGGTGAGAAAGCGTTGCCTCTTTACCGACTGATGAAGAAGTCTGACAAGTTCGAGTGGACTCCAGAAGCTGACGCAGCGTTTGCAGAGCTCAAAGCCCTGCTCTCCACCCAGCCGGTGCTTGCTGGCCCAATCAGCAAAGAGCCTCTGCTGCTGTACATTGCGGCCACGGGACAAGTTTTCAGTACAGTGATCACGGTCGAGCGGGAAGAAGAGGGAAAGGCCTTCAGAGTTCAGCGCCCAGTCTATTATCTGTCTGAAGTTTTGACCCCTTCAAAACAAAGATACCCTCACTACCAGAAGCTTGTATATGGGATTTACATGACCACGAAGAAGGTTGCACATTACCTCTCTGACCACTCCATTACAGTCGTCAGCGACGCCCCACTTGTCAGAGATTCTGCATAACAGAGATGCAACTGTCGAGTGGCCAAGTGGGCGATTGAACTCCTTCCCTAGATATCAAGTTTGAAGCAAAGAAGGCTATCAAGTCCCAAGCAATCGCAGATTTCATCGCCGAGTGGATTGAACAAGCACTTCCGACTCAAGTTCACTCGGAGCACTGGACCATGTTCTTCGATGGATCTAAGATGCTGAATGGTTCGGTGCTGGGTTAGTTCTAGTCTCCCCCCGAGGAGATAAGCTCAGATATGTTCTCCCAGATTCACTTTGATTCCTCCAATAATGAAGCAGAGTATGAAGCACTTCTATATGGGTTGCGCATGGCCATTTCACTCGGCGTCCTCGCCTCATGGTCTATGGCGACTCAGATTTGGTGGTTAATCAGGTGATGAAGGAGTGGGCCGTCAGAAGTCCGGCTATGACTGGTATTGCAAATGCAGTGAGAAAGCTAGAAAAGAAATTCGAGGGGTTAGAGCTTCATCACATCCCCCGACTGAAAAATCAAGCAGCTGATGATCTGGCAAAGATAGGCTCCAAGAGAGAAGCCATTCCAGCAATGTGTTTTTGGAGCACATCCACTCGCCGTCAGTCCAGGAGGATCCTTTACAGAAGAAGCCCCAACCGAAAAGTGCCACAGGATCCGACTGAAGTCGAAGTTCCTGCTGTGGTCGACCTAATCATGGAAGTCTTGGCAATCACTCCGACTGGACGATACGTACATCGCGTATATCCTAAGGAAAGAAGCTCCCAGAGGACGAGGAAGAGGCTCGACAGATCGTCTGCCGATCCAAGGCCTTCAACAGTCATAAAGGGGCAGTTGTATAGAGAAAGCGTGACCTGGAAATCGGTCAGAAGTGCATAACACCAGAAGAGGTCAGATAATCCTTGATGATATCCACTCGGGGACCTGTGGCCACCATGCGTCCTCCCAGACCATTGTGGCTAAAGCATACCGAGCGGGATTTTACTGGCCTAGAGCAAATGAGATGGTGAAAGAGATAGTCGAAAAGTGTGGAGGCTGCCAGTTCTACTCCAACATGTCACACAAGCCTGCATCAGCCCTGAAGACCATTCCACTCATCTGGCCCTTTGCTGTCTGGGGACTGGACATGGTTGGTCCACTAAGAACAGGCAGGAGCGGATTCACGCATGTGCTTGTGGCAGTCGACAAGTTCACCAAATGGATTGAAGCCAAGCCTATCAGAAATCTTGATGCTAGCACTGCTATCGGTTTCATCAGAGAGTTCATATTCAGATATGGGGTCCCGCATAGCATCATCACTGACAATGGGTCAAACTTCGATTCAGACAAGTTCAGAGCCTTTTGCACCTCTCAAGGCACACGAGTCGACTACGCGTCGGTCGCGCATCCTCAGTCGAATGGGCAAGCTGAAAGAGCAAATGGTCTGATTCTCAATGGACTAAAGCCTCGGCTGATGCGTGATCTCAAGCACGCGGCAGGTGCTTGGGTCGACGAGCTACCGTCAGTTCTGTGGGGATTGAGGACCACCCCTAACCAGTCGACTGGAAGAACTCCATTCTTTCTGGTTTATGGAGCCGAAGCCGTTCTGCCAAGTGATCTTCTTCACAACGCGCCCCGGGTCGAGCTTTACACTAAAGATGAAGCAGAACAGGCCCGGCAAGACGCAGTCGACCTCCTAGAAGAAGAGAGGGAGATGGCCATGATCAGATCGACCATTTATCAGCAAGACTTGCGTCGATTCCACGCCCGGAATGTGAAGAGTTGAGCCTTCCAGGAAGGAGATTTGGTCCTCCGAGTGGATCAACAGAAACCACACAAGCTTGCTCCTACTTGGGAAGGCCCCTTCATCGTTACCAGAGTCCTTCACAACGGAGCATATCACCTCTACAATGTTGAGCACCAGATCAACGAGCCACGAGCTTGGAATGCGGAACTACTCCGCCCCTTTTACACTTGAGCTCTCCCTTGGCAGAGATGTAATAAGAAAAATTTCTGCATTTCATTATCAAAGGCAAGAGTGTTCCATCAATTGTTGTCACTTTTGTTTACATACGAAATCACCCAGTGGGTGACTTAGCTGCAATCCGTTTCGCCTAAGTTTGAAAAAATCCTACCGAGTGGAGAGTGATCCTCCCACTCGGGGGCTTAGCTGCAGTCCAGCACTCGCCTAAGTTCTCTCACTTAGAGACTTAGCTGCAGTCCGGCACTCGCCTATGTTTGAAAAAATCCTACCGAGTGGAGAGCAACCTCCCACTCGGGGGCTTAGCTGCAGTCCAGCACTCGCCTAAGTTCTCTCACTTAGAGACTTAGCTGTGGTCCGGCACTCGCCTAAGTTTGAAAAAATCCTACCGAGTGGAGAGCGATCCTCCCACTCGGGGGCTTAGCTGCAGTCCAGCACTCGCCTAAGTTCTCTCACCTAGAGACTTAGCTGCAGTCCAGGCACTCGCCTAAGTTTGAAAAAATCCTACCGAGTGGAGAGCAAACCTCCCACTCGGGGGCTTAGCTGCAGCCCAGTGCTCGCCTAAGTGTTTAAAAATCCTACCGAGTGGAGAGCGATCCTCCCACTCGGGGGCTTAGCTGCAGTCCAGCACTCGCCTAAGTTCTCTCACTTAGAGACTTAGCTGCGGTCCGGCACTCGCCTAAGTTTGAAAAAATCCTACCGAGTGGAGAGCAATCCTCCCACTCGGGGGCTTAGCTGCAGTCCAGCACTCGCCTAAGTTCTCTCACTTAGAGACTTAGCTGCAGTCCGGCACTCGCCTAAGTTTGAAAAATCCTACCGAGTGGAGAGCAAACCTCCCACTCGGGGGCTTAGCTGCAGCCCAGTGCTCGCCTAAGTTAAAAATCCTACCGAGTGGAGAGCAAACCTCCCACTCGGGGGCTTAGCTGCAGCCCAGTGCTTGCCCAAGTGTTTAAAAATCCTACCGAGTGGAGAGTAAACCTCTCACTTGGAGGCTTAGCTACAGCCCAGTGCTCGCCTAAGTACAAGACTCGACCCAATCCGCGAGTCGACTACTAACTCCCCCTTCGGAATTGCGCCGCAAATACAAGGTCATTCCAAGTGAAGATCAAGTTCCACTCGACGAATCAAACCATGAAGATGCCCAACGAGAAATCAATTTCGGATAAAGCCTAAAAGGTCCCAGACCTCTAAGTACTCGAGCCCTCGGCTCGGCAAAGTTTAACTGTTACAAGTCCACTGCGGCATCCCGAGGCAAATTTAAGGCAGAGTTTAACGGTTCAAATCCACTCGGCATTCCAAGGTAAATTTAAAGTTTTTCCACTCCTCAGGAGGAGGACTGGAAGGGGCGACGAACTCATTCCAAGTCGATCCCGTCGGCGATACGGGTGGCAGCGGCGGATGAAAGTCTCCATGAAGTCTTGAAAGCTGTGCTTCTGGTATTTGCAACTTGGATGGCCGCCAGCTTTTCTTCTGCGCCTCCTTGCAATGGACACGGACCAGAGCAGAGCGACATCAGCACCACATCTAGCAGAAGATTCTTCCATTCCGCCACTCGACCTGGGACTTCGTTAAGTCGAGCATCAGAGACTCGAGGTCGTTCTGAAGCGTCGTCCAGGCCCAGAGTGATGTATCGCGCATTGCAACTTTCAGCCGAGCCAGATAATCAACGACGCTGGTAAGAGAACTCAGTCGGAGCACGTTCATGGCAGCCTCGTCCTTCGAGAGAATTGGCGGGATCCAAGCTTGGCTCCACTCGACCGTTTTCCTCTTCGAAGTGTTCTGGCAGAATTCTGCAAACGATTCAAGAATAAGACAGTGGCCGTACGCGGCTCGGCAACTTACAAGAGAGTCAGGATTGAATAATTACCTTCGAGCATGACGAACAGCTTCTTGGCGAGTCCCCGAGATAAGCCTCCAGATCTTTTGCCTTCCCCGCCAGCTCCCGCCTTGTCGTGCAGAGCCATCTTCTCCTTCTTCAGTCGACTGGCATCTCGATTAGCTGTCTCGAGAGCAGTTCAGTCTGGAGTTCTCCTTCAAGAGTCCGACCGAAGCCAGCTTCTCTTCTGCGAGCTTCGTTTTGCTCGAGGCCTCCTTCAGCGCTCTGCAAGGTCTTGATCCTTCTTCTTCAGAGCTTCCTCCAGTTTATCTGCGGCGCGTCGAGTGGAACCAACATCAAGAATGGACAGGAAAGAAAAGCCACCTGTTAAGAATGGAGAACCTCACCAGCCATACCTTTTGCCTCTTCTTGCGCCTTCTTCAAATTCTCCTGAGCAAGCTGCAAGTTAAGGTTGAGCTGGATCTGCTGATTCTCCAACTCAGTATAGCGAGCTACAAGTTCGCAAGATTTCTGCAAAAAGAAAATCAGTCGACAGACGTCCAAGATAAGTTGCTTCCGAGTAACTCAGAGACAATGATGACGTTTCTAAGACCACAGCCGAATCAAAAACATTCGACAGTAGTCTCGGGGACTACACCCAGTGGGTGCACTCAGCATGCCCCCACTGGTTTAAAAAAGAGAAAGAGAGAAAAAGTCGACTGCCCGCAGTCGACCGGATACAGTTCCACTCGACCTGGCCCGACCAAACCGAGTGAAGAAATACACTACAGCAACACAATAAAAGACTACAGTCGACTGCCAGCAGTCCACCGTAGTCTCGGGGACTACACCCAGTGGGTGCACTTAGCGTGCCCCCACTCGTCCAAGGATTGGCAGACACACCCAGTGGGTGTACAGATACAAAAGATCTTCGGAAAAGAGACTCTTCAAACAGCATATCATAACAGACCAAGTGTTGAGTCGACTGACCTGGACGTTGCTCTGAAGAGCCGAACTCGCGTCATAGGCTGCTTGGCTGGCCTCCCGAGCCATCTTCACTTGCTCCATCATGATCCCCGCCTGGCGTATAGCCTCCTTTGCAGCAGCCGCTTGGTCCTCAGGGACGGGGTATGCGGCAAAAAGTGAAGACGGATCCGCAGTCGACGACGAGGGCCGCGCACTCGCCAGAGGAACGGCGAAGGTCACAGAAGCCCGAGCGGTGTCACCACCATCCCGAGCCACGGCCTCGGACGCCGGAGCGGATTGGGGGGTCTTGTCAGCCGACGCCCTCTTGTGCCTCCTCACTCTCAACGGACCGTTGTCGTCGTCATCCGGGAGGTCGATAACATGAGGAGGGGCTACAAAGGAAAAGTTCAATCGACCAGAGTTGCAGTAAATGATCAGTCGACTCAAACAGAACGTCAGTAATCGTACCAGGGTTGGAGGTAACAGCATCCTCCATCTCTTGGTCGTCACCCTTGGCGGAGACCTCAGAAGTAGCAGCACTGCAAAACTCGAAAGTCAGTCGTTGGCTCAATGAATCGACCAAGGATCTGTCCATGGTCGACGATGGAAAACAAGTTTTATTATTACCCAGAAATGGTAGGGACAGCTATCTTCATCTTGGGTAGAGCCTTGGGCCGCTTGGACAGCATCGTGCGTGGGAGCTTGGGGACCTTCCCAGTCGGCGTAGGAGAAGAGGTCCGAGGGCGTTTAGACGACTGCCCAACAGAAGCAGTCGCCTTGCCACGTTCCCGCGCTGGGTCGTGTGTATGCTTGGACCGCCCCTCTGGGCGAGGGGGTTCAACCTCCTCCTCCTCCTCTTCGCTGGAGTCGACATTGTCGTCTCCCTCTCCTTCACCGTCGGACTCCCACTCGCCTTGGTCGTCCCCGCTCTCACCTCCGCTCGCCTCCCCTTCCTCGGTTGGCCCCTGAGCCCCGTTGGGCGTCGAGTACATCTCGGTGGTCGCCTGGAAAACAATAGACAAGACGAAAGTTAATCGACCAACTCAAAGAAGACCAATGCAAAAAATAAGATTTCAGTCGGGAGCATTCTCAGTCGGAATGCAAAGAACAAGACATACCTGGTCCACTTCATACGAGTTGTCGAGTGGAGTTACCCTCCTGGCTCCTCGGGGGTTGCCTTTGTTCCCCATGATGCTCGACAGTCACCCCTCCAGCATCTCATCGGTGACCTCCTCCGGGTGGATCCGAGTGGTGTCATCAAGACCAGAATACAACCACATCGGGTGGTCACGGGCCTGGAGCGGTTGGATGCGCCTCTGGAGGAAGACCTCCAGTAGGTCCATCCCAGTCACACCCTCACGGACAAGCTCGACCACTCGATCGGCCAGCACTTTGACTTGGGCCCTTTCCTCTGGCGTCACTTTCAGAGAAGCGGGTTTTTCAGCTCGGTCGAGGGAAAAAGGAGGAAGACCAGTCGACTGTCCCGGGGTTGCCTGGTCCTGACAGTAGAACCAGGTCGACTGCCAACCACGGACCGACTCTGGGAAAGTAATGGATGGAAAACAGCTCTTCCCCCTCGCCTGGATCGCCAAGCCCCCGCACAACTGGATCACCTGCGTCCTCTCGTCACTCGACTTGGCCTTCTTGACCGATTGAGAACGGCAAGTAAAGATGTGTTTGAAAAGTCCCAATGGGCGCAACCAGAAAGCCTCACACATGGAAATGAAAGCGGCAAGGTAGACAATGGAGTTGGGAGTGAAGTGGTGGAGCTGCGCTCCGAAGAAGTTCAAGAAGCTCCGGAAAAAAGGATGGGGCGCAGAGAAAACCCTCGTCGATGTGGGTGGCTAGGAGCACGCACTCACCGTCGCGGTTGAGGTTCGATCTCTCCCCCCGGAGACGCGCAGCTTGGTGGGGAATGACTCCCCCTCGACCATGTCGTCGAGATCCTCTTGCCGGAGCACCGACGGCATCCAGTCGCCCTGGATCCAACCTTTGGGCGAGCGGTCCTAGAGGAAGATCCGCCCCGAGCTGACCTCTTCCCTTTCCCGCCGCCGCCGCCTTCTTCGCGCGCTCCAGAGCGGAGGTCTTGCTCTTCGTCATCGTCGCCGGCGAAGTCTCGCACGGGCCTGCTGCGCTGCGAACGAGGTGCGAAAGGACTTGCGAAGGGAGAGGCGAAGAAAAGGAGAGAAGAGAGCGCACTGCTTGGAAACCCCGAGCCGGCGATTTATAAGGACCGCTTCGAGTGGCTGACTGGTAGGCCCCAGCTATCCAGTCAAATCCGCAGCAGACGCGCGCGCAGTACGTGGAAAAAGGCGACGCGGGGATCGAGGAGCTTCGCTTTATCGCTTTCCGATTACTGCGGCCGCTCCCGTCCCGCGCGCTTCCCAAAATCCGAATCCCGCGACATCCGCGGGCCACAAAACAACTTGTCAAAACAGAAGACCCCGATCGCGCCGGCGCTCGGTATGTCACAAACAAAGAAATTTCACTCGACGAAAGGCCTGGAATGGATCAAGGCGACTGAAAAAGGTTGGCAACGTCATCCGTGACGATTGACAAAACGAGGCGCTCATGTAGCCCGAAAGAACCAGTCGGAAAGATCTCCAACTTTTCCCACTCTAACCTCGATCCATTCGGGGGCTAATGATGAAGACATGTACCTAGGTAGGGACACGGACCTGACCAAAGAGTCTTACCCTAGGACACCCCTAGGAGAATCACCTTTCAATCGACTTAAAGGTATCCCACTCGACGGACTCAAGACACTCGACCAGAAAGCTATCACTCGACCATGAAGCCAACCACTCGACCGCCAGGAGACCTACAGTCACTCCGCAGGCAAACGGTCAGCTGTTAAGTAGTCTTTATGGTCATCATAGCACTTTATTAGGGGCGTTACCAGTAACGCCCAACCTTAAATGTACCTTAAACCCTGCATTACTGAGGGCAGGAGGGGGCCGGCGAACTCTATATAAGCCACCCCCCTCCTCAGTATGAAGGGTTCGCACCCCTGTTATTCACACGCCAGTAATCCAATCGACCGCCTCCGGGCACCGAGACGTAGGGCTGTTACTTCCTCCGCGAAGGGCCTGAACTCGTACATCTTGGTGTGTTTACAACTTTCCAATAGCTGAGATCTAGTCTCTCCATACTTACCCCCCTACATCACTGTCAGAGTTAGAACCACGACACCTAGAACACACACACCAACAATGGTTAGCCGTGTGCGGCACCCCCCTTCACAGTTTACGCCTCCGGTTATATCTCCGTAGTGCTTAGGCGAAGCCCTACGCGGATCACTTCACCATCACCGTCACCACGCCGTCATGCTGACGGAACTCATCTTCTTCCTCGACACCTTTGCTGGATCAAGAGGACGAGGGACGTCATTGAGCTGAACATGTGCAGAACTCGGAGGTGACGTACGTTCGGTGCTTGATCGGTCGGATCCAGAAGAAGTTCGACTACATTAACCGCGTTCAAATGCTTCCGCTTTCGGTCTACGAGGGTACGTGGAGACACTCTCCCCCTCTCATTGCTATGCATCTCCTAGATAGATCTTGCGTGAGCGTAGAATTTTTTTTGTAATTGCATGCTACGTTTCCCAACAGGGCCTATATATACTCATTTCACACCTCCTCTCTAGGATTAGCAAAGATCATAACTAAACATAGAACTTTGCTCATGTATCTCCCCTTGTGGGAACCCCCCTAGAGGAGATCAAGGCCTCCAGAGGGAGAACACTCGGTTGGAGTACAAGGCCAATATTGGTGAAGACTCCAAAGAGCATTGTGATTCCTCGTAATTTCCCCCCTGCTTTTTGTTCAATTTGTGAGGATCGGGCCAGCCCTACGGTTTGCCATGTATCACTTAATCTCCATGGTTGTCAACGATGTCAACGCTAGGGTTATCCCGACCATGACATATATTTATTAATATTTTGTATTCTCTCCATTTCAAAATAGTATAAGTCTTTTTAGAGATTTCAATATGAATTACATATACAAAGCAAAACGAGTGAATATATACTGTAAAATATGTCTATATACACCCATATGTAGCCCGTATTGGTATTAAAATCACTAAAAAAGTTATATTTAGAAACATAGGGAATACATAGTAGCATGTCTAGTTTCTCTTCTGGATTAAATTAACTCGATGCTGCTAATTTTTTTCAACACATCGCTTATACAAAATTACTTTCAGAGGCTCCCATGTACTATGTTTTTGTTTCTCGGTGATCCTTTTTCCAAATTGGTGGAGTAAATGTACACAACGTTCTGTATCAAGTGAATCTCATTATTTGGGCCCCATTGCAACGCAAGTGCATCCTCTTCCGCCAGTAATTGGACCCACTGCATCATCATCTTCCTGACTATGTTGGAAGGCCCACGCATGACCCCGCACGCACAAGCAAGCACCCGCACATGAGAGACCCCAGTTAACCGGACAAGATCAGCAATGTCAATGTGCCACATCTCGTATTATTTTTTCTCGAATATGTGAGTGTGCATATCATTCATTAAAGAAGAAAGGGGAAGAAGCCCCGAATCCACAAGTTCATAGTTACATGATTATTTACATTCGGGCTTCGCCCGAGACCACCCCAAACTTACAAAGGACTACTCGATATTGCCCCGCGCTACCGGCTCTACTTCAAAGCCTACCATGTCTTCTTTTAACATTCCGGCCTTTGCCCATAGTCTACCTTCATCTTGGATGCATTGAATGATTCGTGGGACGAACGGCCTCTCGCCATTAAAGACCACATTATGCCTGTGTTTCCAGATCATCCACATCACAAGAAGGCACTTGGCTTTATGAGCACGTCCACTAGTTGAGTTCCCGTCCTGCCTCAACGCCCATTGTTGTATTTGTTCGTTTTGCCTCGGTTCCAGGTCCACCCTCCTCGTTAGTCGTCCCATGCTTGACCATATCTGCCTCGCGAATACACAATCCATCACCAGGTGCTGCATGGTTTCGTTCGTGTTGGTTGCATAATGGACATGAATCCTGGTGGGATAGTCCGCGTCGAGCTAGTCTATCCGAAGTCCAGCATCTGTTTCTTAGCGCCAGCCAAGAGAAAAATCGGCATCGCCTTGGCGCCTTAGTCTGCTAGGAAAACGAAGCAGTTGGGGACACCTCTCTCCCCATGAATCTCGCCGCATACGCCGAACGGGCCGAGAACTCGCCGTTCTGTTCCCACATCCACCTCACTGTGTCTTCCAACTCATCCAATAGTTGCACCTCCGCTACCCTTGGCCAAAGATTCAGGAACTCATCTATAGCCTCTGGAGATAGGTCAGTGCCAACATCATGTGCCCAACTGTTATTGTCGAGCGCCTCCGCCACCAGCTTGTTTTGACGCACTCTCTTCGGGACTCGGCTGTAGATGCGCGGGGCCAGCTCAGCCACCCGAAAGCCATCAATCCATCTATCTTCCCAAAAGAGTGTATTCCTGCCGTTGCCGATCGATGCTCGTGCACCCGCTTGTACCAAGGCTTGCGAGTCAGTTGGCACGATGATAGTGAACTCTGCCTAGGGCCTTTCCTTGTCTACCCTTTGAAGCCATGGCCATCGCGCCCGTAGTGCTTTATTCAACCAAAACAGATTCGAAAGTCCCAAGCCTCCTGCCCATTTGGGTGTACAAACTTCGCTCCACGCGACCATACAAGATCCACCATGTGCATCCTTCTTCCCACACCAAAGGAAGCCCCTGCAGATCTTGGTTAGCGCTACCAAAGTCTTCCTTGGCAGGTCTAGAGCCAGCATCGAGTGCACCGGGATGGCACAGAGTACCGATTGGATCAGCAACAGCCTGCTACTTTTTGGCAGCAAGGCTGCTTCCACATTGGCAAGCAATCAGCCACTTTGTCTACTAGATCTTGAAGTTGCGCCGCGGTGGGTTTTCTTATAGTGAGCGGCATGCCCAGATACTTGCACGGGAAGTTTGCATTGCCACATCCAAGGGAAGACGAGACCAGATCCATCTCCACCTGAGAGCATCTAATCGGTAAGGCCACACTCTTTGCCATGTTGACCGCAAGTCCAGAGGCCTGACCAAAAAGCGCAAGTATTTCTCGGCACGTCCTTATTTCCAGCTCATTTGGCTTGAAGAACACAACCACATCATCCTCGAACATGGAGACCCGTTGCTGCAAACCGTTCCGTGCCAAAGGTGCTAACATACATCTCTCCATGGCGAATGAGAACATGGCCCTTAGCGGCTCCATGCACAGTATGAATAGCATTGGTGATAGGGTATCACCCTGCCTTAGGCCTTGACATGCGAGTATTGGCTTGCCCGGAATGCCATTCACCATAATCCTTGTCGAGGAGGTTGCCAACAGCCCACAGATCCATGCAATCCACTTTTCTCCGAAACCAAAACGCCTCATAACCTCAATGACAAAAGGTCAGCTGATGGAGTCAAAAGCTTTGGAGATGTTGAGCTTGAGGAGGACCGTTGGGGATTTCAACACATGTAGACGTCGTGCCGTGCACTGAACAAGCATGAAGTTGTCATGTAGGGAGCGTCCCTTAACGAACGCGCTTTGGTGTTGTCCAATTAGCTTGGGTAGATCCGCCGCTAGCCGAATTGCTAGAACTTTGTCAAATATTTTGATGGGTCCACTTATGAGGCTAACCGGCCGGTACTCCTTTATGTCCATAGCGCCTTTCTTCTTGGGTAGCAACGTCACCAGGGCCTTGTTGATTGCAGACATGCCCCGCATATCCTCTCTATGAAACTGCTCAAGAGCCCTCATGAAAATCCACCCTCACAATGTGCCAGCAAGTTGCATAGAACCTGCCCGTGAATCCATCGGGCCCCGGTGCCTTGTCCAGAGGCATGCCTTTGATTGCTTTACAAACTTCCTCGTCCGTGAACGGTGCCTCAAGCGTTGACAGATCCATAGATGGTAAGTCCAGTACATCCAGATTAATAGTGGCCTCTCTAGCCCCTGCTGTTCCCATCAAACCCTGAAAGTAGCCATCCACCGCATCTGCAATCCTCTCCTGCCCAGTGAAGGTCTCCCCATTGTGCTGCATGACCGTTATAGAGTTCTTCCTCTGTCGATGTCTCGCGTGACTTTGGAAGAAGGTAGTGTTTGCGTCCCCAACCTTAAGATGCAACAGGCGCGATCTTTGCCTCGCGATCATTCGTTCCAAGGAGCACAACCCAAGCAACTTCCTTTTTAACAATTTTCGGAGTTCGTGTTCCTTATCGGATAGCTCTCTAGATTCAGCCGCCACGTCCAATCTTGAGATGATCTCCATTGCCAAAGCAATCTGGAGGCGGGTGTTGCCAATCCAACGATCACTCCAACTCTGCAAGGCCTTCGCTGTGGTACGCAGCTTCCTGTCCAGAACTAGGAACGGATTGCCCACGGAGGGAATGGACTTCCACGCCTGCTCCACCGTATCATAAAATCCTACTGCTTTAGGCCAAAAGCACTCAAATTTGAAGCGGTGGCCCACCTCGAATTCCGCATCCAAATCCACTAGCAACGGGCAGTGGTCCGAGATTGCGTACCGAGAGTAGTAAGTAGACTCCTTGGGTATATATCTTCCCAACAGTTAGTAACGAACACGCGGTCTATTTTCTCCATCGTTGGCCGTCGACGTTCATTGCTCCACGTGTAGTGCCTTCCATTAAGGTATAACTCTTTGAGCTCTAGCCGATTAAGCATGGCCCTGAACCTAGCCCTCATGCGCCTATTGGACGTGGCCTTATTCTTGTCCTCCGGATTAACAAGCAAGTTGAAATCACCCACAATTGCCCACGGCCCTGCATGCAGGTCTCGGACATCACGAATCTCCTTAAGGAAATTCACCTTTTCCGCATCGCCCTGTGGCCCATAAACTCCAGTAAGCCACCACAAAGGCAGCCCATCCTGTTTGATGAGTGCCGTAAGGGTATTCGGCGTTAAGTGTCGATTGGTGACAGACACCACCAAGTGATCCCATGCAAGTAAAATTCCACCTCTAGTGCCCACCGCAGGAACGTAATAGAAATTCTCAAATCTATTGCCAAGGGTTTGTCGTACAATATCATCCGAAATGACCTCCATCTTAGTTTCTTGAAGACACACTATATCCACCTTGACCGCATCTACCACTTGGAAGATGGTATTTCTACATGCCGGCGAGTTAAGCCCTCTCACGTTCCACACCAGGATTTTAGGAGGTTGCGATGTCATTTTAGCATCCCACATCCACCATGCAACTAGGGACTAAAAGCCCTCCACCACCGCATCATCCTCCCCTTGAAGAGGTAAGATGGACTCCTCCCAACCAAACAACGCCAAGATCGCCTTGACATGGCAGTCCATGAGCGGCTTGTCGAACAACCTTGCGTATGCTTCTAGGGTGTCATCGCTTATCAGGTCAGCTTCGTTCGCAAGGCATAATTTCTTGATCAGGACAGCCTACTGTTTCGAAGCTCGAGATCCCCGTCCTCCCTTGGCGAGTCGCACGCTACGTCTGGGAGTTGTCACTGGTGCCCTCTTCTAGCGTGGTTTCCGCTGTCTCGGCTCTAGGCCCCTCGATGCTGGTTGTTCCAGGATGGGCATGGTGTTGCCCCTGAGCTCTGCACACACCTGTATCGCCCTATCCTGAGGAGATGGGTTCGGAATAGCAGGGGTAGGCAACAGGTCTGGTTCGTCAATATGCTCTGAAAGGCTCACCAAAAACCATCCATCTCCACGCCTGCATGGCTGCGTCCCATCCACATGCAGCTCGGGCCATGCCAGTCCCTCCTCGGAGCCATCTCCATGCATGCATGGCTGCGTCCCATCCACATGTCGCTCGGACCCCACCAGTCCCTCCTCGGAATCCAAACGGTGAGACAAATCCACCAGTAGGGAACTACCACAGTTGTCGCTGTCGAAATCCTCCTCGGTCGGGTCGCGTGTCTCCCTCTGCGGGCTTTCCTCAACATGAGAGAGGCGCAGCTCCCAATCCCCAACTCTGATCCCTGGCGAATCTCCTGTTACCACCAGGCCACCGGGCCCCCCGATCTAATGCGACCCAGACTGGCCCAGCATTGTTCGCCCAGCCACCGCCTCGGGCGGCACAAACTCCCCTTCTGGTTGGTTGATCGAAGCCACAGAGTTTTGTCGTATCAACAGCCTTGGCCCACAGCCCGCATGGCCCTCCCCTTGGAGACAAGAGGAGCCCACCCTGCTTTCCACCGACGGGGCCTCCATGCACCTCGAAACTCCCAGAGCCCGCTCCTCCACCAACGGTTTCGCCCAGCCACCGCCTCGGGCGGCACAAACTCCCCTTCTGGTTGGTTGATCGAAGCCACAGAGTTTTGTCGTATCAACAGCCTTGGCCCACAGCCCGCATGGCCCTCCCCTTGGAGACAAGAGGAGCCCACCCTGCTTTCCACCGACGGGGCCTCCATGCACCTCGAAACTCCCAGAGCCCGCTCCTCCACCAACGGTCGTTCCACGCTGACCTCACCCACGATCAGGGCCGCATCAGCCGAATCAGCCGCACCAGCCTTGTCGCCCGTACATTCCACCCGGTCATGTTGACTGGCCGCGCGGTTTCGAAATCCACCACCTTGCTGCGGCTGCGGCGGCGAGGGGGCGAGCCCCGCGAGTTGTTGTACTTTTTTTTGTTTATTTTTTTTATTCTGTGATGTTTTATTTTTCGTTTCTTTGTTTCTTTTCGCTTTATTTTTTTTCTTGATTTATGTGTGTTTGTTTTTTTCTTTTTTTATTTTTTTATTTTTTGTTTTTTTTTTTTGTTCTTGGAGCAGTTTTAGTTTGGTGTGTGTTATTGTTGTTCTTCGATCTTTTTGATTTTTTTTGTTGTTTGTTTGTTTAAAAGTTTTTTTTTGGTTTATGTTTTTGTTTGTTCACGTTGTGAGGATTCGTAATTGTTTTAAACAGTGTTGTTTTATTGTTTTTTTGTATTAAAAGGTTTCGGCGAAGCCCTGGGTGGCGGCGCCGACGGACCCCCGTTCGCATCACCACGGCATCCACAACCATCATCATCAGCCGAAGGCAGAGAGGGGGGCGGCGGTGGAGGTGCCGCCTTGGCCAGCTCATCTACCCGCATCGCATCACCAACCTGCCTGATAGAAACCGGGTACCACAGAGCATTATCCTGATTCCCCGCGGCCATGGCCTGCTGGCCGCGTCCGCCCTGTTCCTCCACTACGAGAATTCGCTTGGCAGGGATCCTCGCCGGGTCGTCCGTCCGAAGCCAGACCCTGAACTCCGAAATATCATTACGGGACGCCGTGGAAGACGCAACCTTAATCACTAAACCAAGCCCATGAAGCAACACCTCTGCAGTCCGCCGCGTCCAGGCATTCGCCGGCACCCCACGGAGCGCCAGTTGCACTAGGAATGGCATGGTGATTCCGGTTGCCCGCGAACGGCGAGACCATGGCGAGAGCACCAAGTCGAATAGCGGCGTCCCAGCGCGGCCACGCCTGAGCATCCTGTTCCTCAGCTCAACTGATCTGCACATGACGATAAAATCCTCCGGAAAGTACCCTCTGATTGACATGTCACCGGGCAACAGCTCGAAATCATCCACCAAAACAGCTGCAGCCGAGGCCAGATCTGCAGCCTGATGCGAACCCACCACGGTCACCACCACCGCCCTGGACAGCTCCTCTTCCAGAGCACATAGGTCCGGACCGGACTCCAAGAAGACGCAGTCCACTGGCTCTTCCACCTGCGTGCGCGAGAGCACCGGCGACACCGCCGGCTCAAACGGGACCGAAAAGCCCGGACCTTGAACGCTGCCCGCTGATTCCTCCGAACGATCTGGCTCCACGAGACGCCGAGACGGACCGCCCCGGCAGGCGGAGGCCCAGGCGGCGGAGGGGGAAGCCGCGGCGAAGGCGGCGACTGCGTCCCGGCCGAGCGGCCACCAGGGGCGGCCCCGGCAAGGGGGGGCGCTGGCGCAGCGCCGGGGGCGCGCGGGGAGGGTCCGCCAGCGAAGGGCTCCGAGGGCGTCGGCGCGGGTTGGTGCAGAACCTGGAGATGTGGCCGTGCTCACCGCAACGCACGCACACCGGCGGATTTGTGCATTGGGCAGATATGTGTCTATCACTTCCACGGTTGTAGCAGCAGCCAATCAGCCCGGCCGGGATGCGGCCCCTCGGGGGTCGGGAGGAGGGGAGAATGTTCGGCCAGCGGCCCGGCGGCGAGCGCCTCCCCTGGGCCGGTGGCGAACGCAACTCCGGACTGGCCATCCGGCGCACAGGCCGGGACTGCCACGCCCCGGCCGCCGCAGCAGGCGCCAGCGAGGGGGAGAGATGAAGCGCCGCGCACGATGGGACCTCGCGCCGTGCCCACGATGTCCGGGGACAAGGACGAGCGAGCGCAGCGCCGGCCTCGCCGGAGCCGGAGGGAAGGGAGGGCAGAGGAGTCGACGATCCCGCTGAGAGTGACACCCGCGAGGCCATGGTGGCCGCCGGGTCCGGAGCGGAAGCCGGCGGGGTTTGGTGGGCGCCGGGGCCGGAGTGGCCGCCGGCGCTAGGCAGGAGCGCGGGGGGCGGAGCGCTCCGCGAGTTAATTTCACTGCGGCGACAGCCATCTCGTATTATTAGAAGTCAAGAGAAAACAGTTCCTGACTAATACCCCTGTATGACAAATGCATGCATGGCTCTTTTTTATTAATCACGATGAAATCAACACGTATCGTATTATTAGCAGTCAAGAGAAAACAGTCCTTGACTAATACCCCTGCATGATACATGCATGCATGGCTCCTTTTTATTAGTCAAGATAAAATCAACCAAGATCCCAGTTTTGATTAGGTCCTGTGCTGCACAGGAGTGTGCGTATGCATCCAGCCATTACCACTCACATCAGTTACTGCGGGGGTCATCGGACAATTGAAGCGTAGCACTAGTGCTGCATGTGTATGCCACGCACGGATGATGCACGCCGTGCTCGCATGTCGCGTCTCGTGGGCGTTGGGAGCTCCACGTCGCCGGGCTCGATCGTTGCCCTGTTCCCATGGACAAGAGTCGCTTTTCCGGCATTTATTTCCCACGTGCCTCCCGGCTCCCCCAGAGCTTGGTATAGCACTTTCGAATGGTATTACGTTCAGATCACTAAAGTCTAAACGCTCTCATATTAGTTTATGAAGGGAGCACATGTCATTGTATGCATCTTGCGATGGAGCCAGCGCGCGACACCCGCTCCCATTCTACCCTTGTGTATCAAAGGACCTCTCATGTCCTAGTTTCATTATCAAATCATGATTACAAATCCTTCACTAGAGTCGGTAGGAGGTTAATCTCGTCAACCATAGGGGTTTGCGGTAGGAAGTTAATCTCGTCAACCATAGGGTTTTGTGGTAGGAGGTTAATCCTTCTGTAGAAGACGCTCCTCCATTCAAACGCGTTTAGTGCACTGGCGGCTATGCATTCCCTGCAAAACCTTCTGGTTTCTGGTGCCGTGATCGCTTCTCAAATGCATTTGCATTAACTGCGTTTCGCAATAATTCTGTGGGGGAGTATAGCTTGCACCAACTGGAAAAGAGGATCGGTCCTGCGGATGTCGAGCAAATGGGAGGACGCGCCTTCGTGATTGCAGCTAGACACACGCCCCCTCACTTTCTTTGGCAGGTCCAAATGAATTTAGAGCAACGTGCGTTAAGCAACTTGATTTGCATATATGCCTCTTGGAGAGAGCACTTTGCGATGCATTAGAGGACGTGTTTATATTAAAGGATGCATGTAGCTGGGCTGGAGAGAAGAGGACTCGCGGCTGGATCGTGCCAAGAAATATTGGCGATGGGTGATTCAACGAGGACCACCACCCTGTGGGGGAACAAAGTGTTAATTGCACGAAAAAGAGCTCCATGGCCCCCATTAAATCCTACGCCGACTTGACACCAGTTATCACGTCGTGAATCAACAACGTGCACGTTTGGGTTTTCCGCTCTGCCCAAGCTAGGTCAGTAGGTTGGTTAACTAGTACTAGGTCATAGATAGATTTGGTCTAAGGAAATACAGTGCACTACCAAAACAAAAACAAAGATAATTGACAGGTTAGGAGAGGGCCCTAAGCTCACCACTGACTGTACTTTTCTTTTCTTTTAACATCAAACAACAGGGAGTTTGGTTGAACATGTCATCGTGGGAGCGCTATAATAACTGATAGCCATGGATATGTACGGGCGGTCCCTAGCTACTAGTTAGCCCCCCGCCGTCGATCATCTCGTGGATCGGCGCAGGCGCCTCCTTGTCAAGGCGTTGGGGATCCGGCGAGGGGGGCCACTGATTATCGCTCCTACTTACACTAGTTAATTATAGGAGTAGTACCTGATTAGTTTGGACCACCTGGACAGGGGAACATCACAGTCGTATCCTACTGTCGGAGAAGCAAGCCGGGCTAGGGCTACCTCTACCTGTGCCTCTGTGTGGCCTGGGTCATACGGTGCCACACCGTGACATCGATGTCGCCAACCATTGCCACTGCACGTCTTCCTTGTTCTTCGCCTCGCCTGTGGGTTTTTGGACATGAGCAGACTGTTACTTTTCCCGCTCACAGTTACCCCATGATGCTCTAGGAAAACGAAAGTACACACACAATGTATCCTACTACGATATAACAGAAAACCTACGTATAACAAATTTTTTTTGGGGGAAAGATCTTCATTATATGTCATGAGCTCATGATCACGATTCACTGGGGAGCAAGGTCTAGCTGGGGATGTATGGGACTTGGGGGCTCCATTTGCTTGCAATTTGCATGCTCGATCTCCGGATAGCATATATTTATAAGCTTCATAACTTTTGCTCGATCTTCTCCTCTTCATGCACCAACCTTATACTGTTTCTTTCATACCTAACCTATCAAATCCACCCTTGAAACAATCTCTGACAAAGGGTGAATTTTATTGGCTCAAACTGAAGCAACAAGGGGATACAAACACAATGAGTGCATGCCCGGCCTGTTAGAATATATTGTATAGAGATAGGAGAGTAGTTTTAAACTTTGTAATCTTATCTCCTCTTATCTCTTCTTATGTTTTAAACCTCCTGTAACCGAACAAGATCGATCTCTCTTTCTCGATCGATTCCTCCTTTCTTGTAAGCCACGGCGTACTCTCTATATAATGCAATGCGGCCCAGACGAAGGGTTCTACGCTTCCCAATTCTTCTCACATGGTAACAGAGCCTCTTCCTCAATAGATCAAGAATAGATCGTATCTAGCTACCGCAGCGACCGAGCAGCATGTCCACCACCACCGCCACCATGACAGCCAGCACCATGGGCACGCTCACCACATCATCATCATCATCCGCTTTTGCCTCCTCTTCTTCCTCCACCTCCACCAACACCTCCCTGCTCGGATCACCACCCCAAGAGAAGCTCACGAGGGGAAACTTCCTACTCTGGAAAGCCATTGTGCTGCCCCAGATCAAGGGGGCACAGATGGAACACCACCTCAACCCGCAGAGCCCGCCACCGCCGGCCACGCTCACCATCACCAAGGACAGCAAGGACGAACATGTAGTCAACTTTGCACGATCCCTCTGGTACGCACAGCAGCAACAGCTCCAAGGATTCTTGATGGGATCCCTATCCCGCGAGATCCTCGCACAGGTCGCGACGCTCTCGACGCCGACCGAAGTATGGAGTGCGATCCATGCCATGTTTGCTGCTCAAAGCCAAGCTCAAGCAATCAACACGCGCATTGAGCTCACGAATCTTCAAAAAGGTAACATGTCTATGGCAGAATATCTTGGAAAAATCAAAAGCCTCATCGATGAAGTCGCCTGCACCGCCGCCGCGCTCTCCGATCCGGAGATCGTGTCCAAAATCCTTGCCGGCCTCGACATGGACTACAACCCTATGGTCTCCGCCCTCGCCGCTCGGGTGGAGCCGATCACCGTTCAGGAGCTGTATAGTCAGCTCTTGAGCTTCGACACCCGCCTCAGCCTTCTTCACGGCGCCAACGTCCGGCAGTCCTCCGCCAACTCTGTCTCTCGTGGCCGCGGCCGTGGGTGCGGTCACCAGGGGCAGCGCAACGGCGACCGTGGGCGCAGCAACGCCGACTACTCCAACAATGGCGGCAGCGGCGCAGCAACTACAACAACAGGGCCGAGGGTGGCGGCTTCCACAACAACAACAGCCGTCGCCCTTCTTCTTCTTCCCGAGCACGTCCTCGCTGCCAACTCTGCAAGAAGTCGGGCAATGAAGTCATGGACTGCTGGCATCGCTACGATGAGAACTTCGTTCCTGATGCTAAACATGTTGTTGCGCCTATGCGCAAACAAGGAGGAGAAGGGGTGTGGTACGTGGACTCTGGTGCCACGGATCACGTCACAAGCGAGCTAGAACAACTTGCTCTTCGTGAACAGTATCATGGCGGCGATCAAATTCACACCGCAAGCGGTGGAGGTATGGATATTCAACACATTGGTCAGGCCCTCATTAATTCCCCTACACTTAAACGTGATCTAGTTCTCAAAGATGTTCTTCATGTGCCTCAAGCGGATAAAAATCTTGCATCCATGTCTCGTTTAGCTCATGACAATAATGTCTTCTTTGAAACTCACCCTCATTACTTTTTTATCAAGGATCGGGCAACGAGGGAACTCCATCATGGTAGATGCATTGGAGGTCTCTACCCCATCACATCCGGAGCACTTAGTCGCAAGCGTCGTCAAGTTTTCTCCGTCATCAAGCCCTCTTTGGCAAGGTGGCATCAAAGATTAGGACATCCATCTTCGATCATCGTTAAACAAGTAGTCAATAAAGGCAACCTCTTGTTGTCACATAGTTCAATTAGTGAGTCTGTTTGTGAAGCTTGTCAATATGCCAAGAGTCACCAACTACCTTATCCGAAGTCGAATAGTATATCTCATGCTCCTTTAGAACTTATTTTCAGTGATGTATGGGGACATGCAAGAGATTCCTTTGGAAGAAAGAAATACTATGTTAGTTTCATTGATGATTATAGCAAATTTACATGGATTTATTTGCTTAAGTACAAATCTAAGGTTTTCTCTGTGTTTCAAGAGTTTCAAAAACTTGTTGAACGACACTTTGATCGAAAATATTTGACAGTCAAAGTGACTGGGGAGGGGAGTATGAAAAACTCAACTCCTTTTTCCGTAGCATAGGCATTGAACATCATGTTTCTTGTCCTCATGCTCATCAACAGAACGGCTCCGCTGAACGGAAACACCGTCACATTGTTGAAGTTGGTTTATCCCTTCTTGCTCATGCATCCATGCCTCTCAAATATTGGGACGAAGCCTTTATCATTGCCACATATCTCATAAATCGTCTTCCTAGCAAAGTTATTGGCAAATGTCACTCCATTAGAGCGCCTCTATCATCAAACTCCGACTACAACTTTCTTAAAATATTTGGGTGTGCTTGCTATCCTAACCTACGTCCATACAATCGTCATAAACTTGAGTTTCGTTCTACTCAGTGCGTCTTTATTGGTTATAGCAATCTTCACAAAGGTTATAAATGCCTAGAAGTTGGAACTGGACGCATATATATCTCTCGGGATGTTGTGTTTGATGAAACCCTTTTTCCTTTTGCCAAACTTCGTCCAAACGCCGGAGCCCTTCTTCGTGCTGAGATAGCACTTCTTTCAGATCACGGGGGTGAATTACATAAGGCTGACAGTGTGCAAAATTCCACTCAAAACGGTGGTTCTGATGATATATGTGCAGGAACAGGCTGTGATTTTACGTGTGCAGGAAAGGACAGACTTGGCACAGAACACGAGGCTGATCTCCCTGACAGCAGCGACGCGCGATCCCGTGCCGATCCGCGCGTTAGGACTGCGCCTGCTGAGCGCCCCGAGCCGGATTCCCATGCAGCCAATCCGGTGGCCTCCAGCTCTCCCGCGGCGGATGTGGCCGACAGGCTGCGCCTGGTGGACCCCGCCAGCCCACGCGCCTGCCCCCGCGCGGGGGAAACCGCGTCTCCACGTGGCGCACTGGAACGACGAGAGCCCGCGCCTCGACCCAGCCGACGAGAGCGACACGCCTGTGGGGCCGGGATCCTCCTTGGATCACGCGCTGGATGCGCCAGGATCTGCTGCAGCTTCTCCACGGGCATCCTCCTCGGATCAGGAGCCGGGATTTTCTGCGCCTGCTTCTACATCACCATCAGCCACAGGATCTCCGGCGCCAGTTTCTGAACCGGGATTTTCTGTGCCCACGCACACATCACTAACACTTCCGCGCCGGCACACCAGATCACAGTCAGGTATTATCAAGGAAAAAGAATACACTGATGGTACGGTCAGGTATGACAAAGTTAAGCGTGCTTTCCTCAGTCATATTGGAGAACCAACTTGTTTGAGTGATGCTCTTGCACATAAAGATTGGAAAGAAGCTATGGATCATGAATATGATGCACTCATGAAAAATAAAACATGGCATTTAGTACCACCAAGGCAGGATCATAATGTCATAGATTGTAAATGGGTATATAAGATAAAGAGAAAATCTGATGGAAGCATAGACAGGTACAAGGCTAGACAAGTTGCCAAAGGTTTCAAACAGAGGTTTGGTATTCATTATGAAGATACTTTTAGTCCTGTTATTAAGTCAGCTACCATTCGACTTGTACTGTCTATGCTGTTTCCAGAGGTTGGAGTCTACGCCAGCTAGATGTTCAGAACGCGTTTCTTCATGGTGTTCTTGAGGAAGAAGTGTTCATGCAGCAACCACCAGGATATGAGGATCAAAGTGCACCACACTATGTCTGTAAGTTGGATAAGGCTCTATATGGTTTGAAACAGGCCCCAAGAGCTTGGTATTCCAGGTTAAACATGCAATTACAACAACTTGGGTTTACACCATCTAAAGCAGATACCTCATTGTTCTTTTATCATAAAGATAAGGTCACTATATTTGTGCTCGTTTATGTTGATGATATAATTGTTGCTAGTTCAAGTGCACATGCTACCATTTGTTTGCTTAAGGATCTGAAGTTGGAATTTGCCCTCAAAGACTTAGGTGATCTTCATTATTTTCTTGGTATAAAAGTTAAACAGATAAAGGATGGAATACTTCTTACACAAGAAAAATACACCACTGATATACTCAAGAGAGTAGGATTGGAACATTGCAAACCCGTGAGTACACCAATTTCAACTTCAAAAAAACTTACAATTGACAGTGGAGAAGCACTTGGATCAGATGATGCAACAAAATACAGAAGTGTTGTTGGTGCTTTACAGTATTTATCTCTTACACGTCCTGGTATTTCTTACTCTGTCAATAAAGTTTGTCAATATTTGCATGCACCTAGAACAACACACTGGACTGCACTAAAAAGGATTTTGAGGTATCTCAAATACTCCAAAGGCCTTGGACTTCAGATTACCAAGTCAATGTCTTTGCTTGTTACTGCTTATTCTGATGCAGACTGGGCAGGGTGTGCTGATGACAGAAGGTCCACATGTGGTTTTGCTGTATTTCTGGGAACAAATCTTGTGTCATGGGGTGCAAGGAAACAGGCCACTGTTTCTAAGTCCAGTACAGAAGCTGAGTATAAAGCTTTGGCTAATGCTACAGCTGAGGTAATGTGGATACAAACTCTGTTATATGAACTTGGGATCAAGGCTCCACAAGCTGCGAGGTTATGGTGTGATAATATTGGTGCAACCTATCTCTCAGCTAATCATGTTTTCCATGCACGAACCAAACATATTGAAGTTGATTTTCACTTCGTCAGAGAAAGAGTAGCTCGCAACCTACTTGATATTCGGTTTATACCAACTGGTGATCAACTTGCTGATGGCTTCACAAAACCTCTTACCACAGAAAGATTGAATGACTTCAAGAACAATCTTAACCTTGGTAGAGATCACTCGGTTCAGATTGAGGGGGAATGTTAGAATATATTGTATAGAGATAGGAGACTAGTTTTAAACTTTGTAATCTTATCTACTCTTATCTCTTCTTCTGTTAAACCTCCTGTAACCGAACAGGATCGATCTCTCTTTCTCGATCGATTCCTCCTTTCTTGTAAGCCACGGCGTACTCTCTATATAATACAATGCGGCCCAGACGAAGGGTTCTACGCTTCCCAATTCTTCTCACACGGCCTCGGCATAGTTACGATGCACACAGCCAAAACACCAATAAACACGTAGGCAAAAGACCAAAGCTATGCCTAAGCGATGAAAAAGGAAAAGAAACAAAATGATCTAAACAGCGATCGACAAACTACAACAATCACCATCCACACCAATCATATCTTGACACCATAAGGACAATGAGAAAGATTCTTCAGCAGCCTTCAGAAAGGGAACGGCACCAATAATACTACAGATCGATTCACACTTACTAGGCTAGAAATATTTTGCTGAATCTAGGTTCGTCTGGACCAAAGAATCTCACAGTATACGTATCTTTTCATGCAACTGATATACTGTACGTCCGTACCAATCAGTTCCTCCTCCCATCCTTTAATTTTTTTAAACATCGTGTTTCTTATTGTGAAAAATGTAGTTCGACAACGCCAAGCATTGGTTTACATGCAGCCTAGTGTTCATAAACCAAAAATCTGGACCACCATATTCGTTTGTGCGTACGTTCCTGAAACTTAATTCTAACTATCTGTAAGCTACCATGATTTTTCTCTAGCATAAAAAGTGAAAATCTTAATCAAAACATTCACGGTATTTTTTTTTCACTGGACCCTGTTGAATTCCTGTAAAATTCATGCAAATTTGGGAACCCTGCATGTGTATGTACAGTGGAGATTTATAGCCAGGACATGTACGCTTTCGTGACCCAGGAAGCCATGCATGGACTGGACTAGTAGTAGTATTCATACTGCCTACCTATCGTTCCTTTCCCTTTTTTCTTTGTATCTCTAGAGATTAAGCTCTGTTGTTGATGGATGCATCTTTGTGACAACTGAATCTAAATACACTGCATATGTAAGTGCGTACCTGAACCCAGATGGAGGTGTGGTGGCCTACTGACTCAGCATAGAAGCGACAAGACCGCAGCACCTGCAGCAATCACCATGGATTCACTCACGAAAGAGTGGTCATCTGGCAACACCGGGCAGCCATGAATCTGAGCCAATCCAAAACGTGAACAAACCAGTTAGGGTTCATCATATGCCGTCAGCTTCTTCTTGGTGCACCTGTTTAGGCCTGTAGAGGCGTCACTCTTATTTGGATAGGGATTAACAATGCTAGTGCACTAGCAATTAATCTATGTTTCATTACCTATCTAAATATGCCAAATATTTTTTTCTTACTGTAGGCTTTGATCCTTGATGCTAGTGCACTAGTTGTTTCACGTCAGTCTCCCCAATTGAAACCTGCAATATGTTGTCAACAAACAGCACAAAAATGGAAAGTAAAACCTTAATGGCCATAAATAAGTGTACTCGCAAAAACAAATGTAAGAGTGTAGGTACCGTTTGGAACTGTATTTTTTATTCTGTAAAATTCCTTCAGTACAAGCAGCAAAAACACAAGCAAAGCGGGGACAGAGTTTGATAATGGACTGGCAGTGACTTCCAAGTTCCAACAAAGAGAAAGTCATTGTAATGGGCAGCATCACCAATGCTAGCCAAGGATCTAATGAACAAAATACAGTGGGGAGAACAAAATGTTCTGTGACCTCAAATCCTGAGGGAACAATTTAACTTATACCAGCATTCATATGGTACAAAACTCATGGGCCTGGTGCTAAACAAAGATCTGGAAGCTCATTTTGTGGAAAATATCCTGGAAAATTATGATATCAGCGAGAACACCACAGGCATGGTATCATTCCCGGTTTCTGCACCCTGCATCACCAGAGGGGTGATCTTGTAACATTTTCTGTGCATCTTCTGCACCTGCGTCAAGAAGCATTTTTCAGGTAAGAGAGCAAAAACATCACGATATCAAGGCGATATGAATAACCAAGCTAGTCACCATTTCGCTCGTCCCAATTTTATCAAGGAAAACGAATCAAGAAACACATTCAAACATAAGAACGATAAACGCGAATGATCAGTTTTTGAAATATTCACCAGTCGCCAACTATGCACCAAAGAGTTCAACTGAATCCCAAGCTATTATATCAGCAAATGATAGTACATATATTCCATATCGATTGCATTTTTTCCTTTTTAGACGAAATATGCAGCACATTTCACATCTTGAATGCAGAATACAAAGACTCAAGAAAAGAGTGACGAGGTGCAGGACAAACAGTACCTTTTGAATAATTAAATTCCCTCTAAGCAAGTGCCTTAGAAGTCAAGTGACATTCCAAACATATCATTTATCTCCGACATGACGTCACGGGTAGTGATAGTGGGCTCAAATAGACCACTCTCAGATCCAAATGTACAGGAATTGCTTGATTTGTCTTTAGCAGCAGGGTCCTTGCTAATGTCATCATCAGCTAATATGGAGAAACCAGAAACAGGAGCTGCTTTTCTCTCTGATACTGCATTCGTTTTCCTGTTTGGTTTTTTACCATCCTGGAAGTTCAGTGGTTTTCCAAACATGTTGTTTATATCAGACATAGCCTCCTTCAAATTGATAGTTGGATCAACTAACCCATGGTGGCATGCATTTTCCACTTTAGGCTCATCAACAACAGCAGATCCCACAAACCTACGAATGATTGTGTCTTCTCGAAGTCAAATTTAAAGGTATTCTCA
>NW_024114204.1:0-23555 GCF_003073215.2 Triticum urartu
GTGATATTAGTTTGAACCTCTCTGATATCCATATTCAGCGCATCAGCATGAGCGATTGTAGCTGATGAGATGAATTTCATTTCTAATATCAGTTTGAACCTTATAATCATCGAATTTGAGCAATATAACTCTGGAATTTGTACCTTGTACCATTTCGAGCTTTTGTGGTACAATCGTTGAAATGGCATCGTATGAGACTCGTATATTGCTAGCACTATTTGGACCTTAATATGCAATGGTCTTAGATTTTATTAACCATTCTCGAATCAGTTTACCTTGTCGATCTCACAGCACACGATATGTATAGCTAACTCGACTGCGATCTTCAACATTATGGCACAGAGTTGATTTCTTCCACCATGTGCACTGTAGGGCACATAATTAATTATCGCACTCGAGTGTCCATCATCATCCTTCTGTGTAACTTTGACCTCATCACCCAAGGGTAAACTTATGACCGTAGTCATTCCACACACTTCGTGTTTACAAAGCTTATTGCCAATAAACGCCCACGATTCGTCCCTCTTGTAGCTGACGCGTGGCCAAACTAGCTGGGCGGGAAGCTTGCGCGGTAAATAGCGTGGTAGCGCGGGAACAGGCTCTTCGAGCCCATGCCTGGGGTGCGGTGTTGTCAAGCATGCACTAGATTATGGAATCCTCCACTATGAACGGCGTGATAGGACGTGACGATTACAGGCCGGCCAGCCCCATTTATTACAGCGGCCATTTAACCTACCCTTGTGTCTCTGCAACCTTTCGATCGTGCCCCACCATTGCAAGAAGCCCACCCACCATGAGAAATTTTTGAGGGTATCCTGCGTGGCTCCAATGGCGCTTCCAGCGGCTACCGACGACGAGCAGCAGTTCACCATGCATGTCGTGGTGGACACCCACAAAAGGTTCATGGACCTCTTGGTGGTGTACACTAACGACCGGTCTGGGCAGAGCACTCCATCCACATCATGGAGCTGTTGCTTGTCGAGGCGAAGTACAAGGTGGTCGGGTTCGACCTCAAGTACACCCGCCCTCGTGCTGGGTCTCATCCCAAGGTCGCCGTCGCCCACATGTGCGTGCGCCACCACGTCCTCGTCTAAAACTACAGCCTGGCCACAAGGCCATGCAAGCATTTCTCCAGGTTTGTCAACAGCCCCCACTACATGGTCGCTACGGTGGACATCACCAATGATGTAAAGGCACTCGAGAATTCGGGCATCGCCTGCCAGAATCTTGTCGACATCCAGGGCCAATACAAGATCAGGGGCAGCAAGGAGCATGAGAAGGATTCACTGGTTCACCTCGCCGAGGCCATCATCGACCCCTGCTACAGAGACATGAAGGATTCGTGCAACAAGGACAAGCGTGCCTAGCACTCTGCCTGGATGGAGAAACTCGTCAAAGCTCACATCATGTATGTGGCCAAGGAGGCATACACGAGCTACGACATGTACAGGCGGATCATTGACATGAGGAAGTCCCTCCTTCCCCAAAACGCCCAAGGATCCAGCTGGAAGAAGAACAATGGCAAGCGTCGTCGCAACAATAAGTAGATGATTAGATCCTCGTTTCTCCTACTTTAGTATGCATGTAATTGCTTTCTTTGGTGTGTGGAAATGTTATGTGTGTAGTTACTTGTTTAATGGTATGCTTAATTTGGTTATGCAATTGTGTCTTTTTAAGTATATATGTTGATGCTGTAGACAGAGCGTAGATGTTGTGCGGACAAATAAAATCACATCGCACATGGACTAAACAATGGAACGCGTCGGTGATGTTTTCATCAATCACTCACAATTGTATACCAGCAATCGTTTGCTCACAACAGACACGGCTTGTTAGCAGTAATCGTCTGTGTTGTTATCGGTCTTCGCACACGTCAGTCATTACAGACCTGTTTGCCTCGTAGCACACACATCTTGTTCATTTGAACCGTTTCTGTTCTCATGTCTCAATGCAAACAGTTCATCCGACTGAACCGCATGCTGTATATCGCACACACCTTTGATCTGGCTGACCGTTTGTTTTGTGTTGCCTAATCACAAACAGTTCATCCGAGTGACCTGTATGCTGTGTATCGCACACACCTCCATCTGGCTGCTCATTTCTTTTGTTGCTCCTCATCGCAAACAGTTCATTGAACTGAACCATATGCCCTTCATCGCACACACAACTAAAACCTGAACCGTGTTTGCTGCATCTGTCATCGCAAACATTTTACACATTTCTGACGGTTTTCATACAACACTGTTTGCAATTATGGCATCGCACACAGTTTCTTGAAGGGTCTCTGATCTTAGTGTCGCGTTAGCAGCATCCTGCAGTAGTGAAGACATTCATTTTTGCGAAATAAATGTAGGGCAAACCTCATTCCTTAAGAACCCTTGCTCTGAGAACAAAGAACCTGGCAAATATAATCTCCGCTAAGGTCCCGCGGTAGGAGTTCAAAGTAATTTCTGAGAGATGCAGATCTAGGAATTCAACGCGATTGTTATATTGTATCACATTATCCACCACTGGGCCTAATGTAATTTGCAAAAGAAGAAAACGTGTTAGTGCCTACATGCAGTTTTGAACATTACTACATGCCTATTTGATTTGCAGCATTTGTAAAATGCACTAACATGCCATCTTCGATCTGACATAATTAACATGGGCATTTGATTACATTTAAAAATGTAGCCTTCTTCACAAGAGGTTGGAGTGAAAAGTTCCCTAAGAAACCTAGTATAGATGAACCCAAAGGAGAAATTCTTATTGATTGTAACCACATGGATCAAGCAACCAATATGGGGGGGGGCATGTATGTACTGAAATCCTCCAAAAGAATCCTTCAGAAATCATAGTACATTGTCATTATAAACTAGGAAAATGGTGTCACAAATTGAACTCCCTTATGGTTAACATTTAATAGGAAAGGAACATCACCTCGATATATAACTTCTCCAGGCACGGAAAGCATCTCACGAAACTGACAACTTACTCCAGGTTGGGGCCGATAGATTCTAGTGCCAAGACCTTCACTGTGCGTAGTTTCGGGGTTAAGCTTGTCGGAATCATTTTCTGAATCACAAACGAACAACCATCTTCAAAATTAGATATAATGTTAATTTGTAGAAGGAGAGGTAGAAGGCGGCTGTTGTACCTGAACGGGTGTGGATCCAATAACAAGTTTGGAGTATTTGTCACACGAGTAGCCCACCATTGTCAATTTTGCCACAGAAATGACATTGATTCTGTGTTGGACCTTCTTCATCAACTGCAAGTAATCTCTCAAGTGCGTGTGTGTCCTCAATGACCATACCATGGTACTCATCTTGTGATGTCTTCCTGCCGCACCAGCAACACACATAAATAGTCCAGAGAGTCATGGAGGTGATGTGGAAGGTACTCAACCCATTGATCGCCTGAAGACGAAGGTACTCAAGTGTAGTACAACCACGAAGCAGGCGCTCCATGTCACCGTTTGAGAGGCAAACAATGACAAGCTCAAGGTGCTTTAGTTGTGGTAGATTAAGAACGGGCGCGTCATTAAGGGGGGATGACATTTCCTGAACTTGGTGATGCGCAGCATGGGCGCGAGGCTGAGTGCAGATATTGGCAGCGACCGCATATGCCCATCATCAAAAGTGAGCTCCTCGAGCTGATCTATGGTGGGGGATCAGAACTAGTCGTCAAGCTTGGCTCGGTCCTTGTCGTTGGAACGAAACTTGCCCATTCTAAGGCCTCCAGTTGGGCCAAGGTGACTGCCGAGGATCTTGGAGAACGCATCCAAGCTTTTTCGATAGCCATGGCAGACCTCCTGGGTGTCAATGAGGTCGGGAGAGCTGGACTTCCATAGCGGCGCCACCGCCAGGAAAAGACGGTTGTCCGTGCCCCATATTTGATTGGAAGGAGGGATATGATGAATGTCAACATATCATCGGGGAGGCTGCTGATGAAGTCTAGGCCTTCTAGAATCGCTTGCGGTTCTAGCTCGCCCCACCTTCGCTTGTTGGTAGCCCCGTTCTCCACCTCCGGAGTCTCCTTGTCAGCAGCGCTTTATGATAGAAAAGGGACTACATAGAATATTTAGTTAAAACAAGGCAATAGAAAAGTGTATTGGTAAGTTATTAGGTATGAATATAGTAAGAAAAGGGAATAACAGTTGGTTGCTGAAATACTACACAATTCATTTTATATTGCTGGGTAAGTCAACATGCAGATAGTTGAAAAGAAAACTTACTTCGAACAAAGTCTGGATGGATGATATCGTCGGGGAAGTTACCATATATCTCATGACCAGGCCCTTTTATGTGCAGTGCAATTCCAGTGCCAGCTTGTCAGTTTCATAAAAACTTAGCAATTTCTCTCTTCAAAAGCCAGTGCCAAAATAGGGAGTCACCACATTCATCAAGTCTTACAGTAGCAATGCTTGTAAATCCATGGTTTGTATGTGCAGTATGATGCATAGTTGACTTTATGTACAGAGTGATAAAGAGTATGTGCTACTACACGATTCTGTGTGCATGCCATTAGCAAGGGAGCTGACTGCCAGAATAACATCAACATCAAGACTCGCTTATTCCTGTTGATTAGTAAATCATGAATGCGTAGTCATCAGCACATTATAGGTCTAGCCAATATAGACAATAGAGAAGCCCTTTGTCGACATTAGGTCGAAAGCGAAGACAATATAAATTTCCGAGTTATGCTAGTATCTGCAACAACATCAGCACCTGCCCACGTCGGTAAACATAGAGTACATGGAAATATGCCTTATGCAGATTACGATGAATTACATCTGGCATGGTGCGCCGATAGAGAAACTTTTTTGAAGATACTAACTTTTGCATTCTATATCCTAACTCCGTTTAACAGAATAAGAGGAGCGTGGCAAGGCATCTGAAATCCAGCGCTTTAGTTGCACGTTTATTATGATATGTTATGTTTATATGCGCCCATGTGAAACACTGGTTGTCTTATACGAACACAGATGATTGTCGTTGTGTACATTTAGGACCCATATGGTTCAAGTGGAAAGAGCCATGCCATTACTAAGTCATACTGCGCCGATTTAGGTGAGCACTTCAACATACCCGCGCGCATCCTCAAGTCATCGGACGGTGAGGATGGAAGTCTGGCGGACGGCCGCAAAGATTCCTGATGTTTCCGCCCACTTACAGTCTATGAACGGAAGAAAATACCTCAAGTAAGCCGAGTAAAAAATGAATCTCTACCAGACCTATGTCGCGCGATTATATTTTAACTGTGTGTTATCAGCGGAGGCCCGTCGAGGTTTACCTTAGGAGGCAGTGTATTTGTTGGAGCTTGAGAAGCGGAGCCCATAAGATCTACGAGTTACGCCACGCGATAATCGGCACTCCTTTACGCATCTCTGGTACCTCCCCTCGCCCGTTTGTTTCTGCTCCGACGAGGATGACTCTCTGCTTTGCCCACAGAGCCGCCTTGGCTCATAGCCCATGCGTTGGCAGTCTTTGCCTCCTGGCTGAACTCAGTCATCCTCGCACACTCTCTCGAGTGAAACCATAGCTGTGGAGCTTAGCTGCCAATTCTTTTTACTCCCGAGCTTGCGCTGCTTTTTGCTGATATGCCTTATTCACAATATCAGTGTCTAGTGTCCAAGCTATTGCGGACACAATCCTACCTTTGCTTGTGCCCGTTGCTCTTGCGCCATGACATGATGCCACGCTAAGGTATATACTTCTGGCTATCCGTACCCCAGTTGATGAATCTTAGCTATTGAGATGCGCGCAAGCCGGAATATGGTGAATCGTCACCCGTAACATCGAGGCCATCGTAATAGACCTTGCTACTTTCTGCACTGAACAACAAATATTTTTCTAATAGATTACTATAGTTATGAGCAGAAATACATAACTATGTTTTTTGCCCCACGCACCTCGCACAATATACGTCCAAGGGGATTTTTGCGCGCTCTTTCCATTGTGCTTGATAGTCTAGTAGCGAATTGAATCAATGCGATCAAAACATGATGGGTTTACCTGTGATAATTTTTTCGATTACTCTCAATATTTTCCTATGACACTCTCGATGTTACCCGATCTGTATTGATATATCTATATGAGATTTTTTTTTGTTCACTTAATCGATTTTCGACCATCGTATACAGTTGTCTTTAATTTGGACCATAATTATAGCCTTCGGTTCACCTAGTTCATATAACCTACCTACATATGTGCTATGGGCAAGCGCGTCCCCATTTGCTTGCCTCAGTGATCGCTAGATCAGTCCTTTGATTAGGTACATCGCAAGAATTTCGCCATAATCGCCTAGAGTACATAGATTGCTGATGTCACATTGCATAGTAACAAACAATGATGCTGTGTTACTTTACATCATGTCTTTACTGTAATCGACTGATAATAGCTGTGGTGACCTCCTATTTTGGCACTGCTTTTGGAAAGAAATTTCTAAGTTTTATGAACTGAAACTGGCACTAGAATTGCACTGCACATAAAAGGGCCTGGTCATGAGATATATGGTAACTTCCCCGATGATACATCATCCGTCCAGACTTTGTTCGAAGTAAGTTTTCTTTTCAACTATCTGCATGTTGACTTACCCAGCAATATCAAATGAATTGTGTAGTATTTAAGCAACCAACTGTTATTCCCTTTTCTTACTATATTCCTACCTAATAACTTCTAGTTACCAATACACTTTTCTATTGCCCTGTTTTAACTAAATATTATTCCCTGTACTCTCCATTTCATAAAGCGCGCTGACAAGGAGACTCCGGAGGTGGAGAACGGGGCTGCCAACAAGCGAGGCGGGGCGAGCTAGAACCGCAAGCGACTCCAGCAGGCCTAGACTTCATCAGCAGCCTCCCCGATGATATGTTGACAGTCATCATCTCCCTCCTCCCAATCAAATATGGGGCACGGACAACCGTCTTTTTCCTGGCGGTGGCGCCCGCTCATGGAACTCCAGCTCTCTCGCCGACCTCCTCGATTGACACCCAGAGAGGTCCTACCATGGCTATCGAGAACATAGCTGGATGCGATTCTCCAAGATTCCTCCGAGCAGTCTACATCACTTTGCCAGTACAGCTGAGTTCATAAGGCCTTGCCTAAGATATTGGGATTCGACCTATTTCTGTTGACTGTGCCATCTACTGTACTCATTTAATGGCGATCTTCTCTTAGCTCAGCTTGACGACTATTTCAATTCCCCATTCCGACCCTAGATCAGTCGAGGAGCTCACTTTTGATGATGGCTATAATGAGCGCTCGCTGCCCATATTGCACTCAGCCTCGCGCCCATGCTGCGCCATCACCAGGGTTCAGCCATATGGAAATGTCATCCCCTTAATGACGCGCCCTATATTCTTGCTTATTTCAATCCATGCAATACACTCCTAGCCCACTAATGAGCTATTATCTAAGTCATAAGTTCGCCTTCTCACCCTTGTATCTCCCTGGTAGGACATTCGGATGACCACCGTTGCGAGTTCTTCGCCCCACCCCCCCCCCTCCTGTCGTCTCGGTGTGATGCTGACATCTACACACTTACGATACTCTTCGTTCGTATCAGGCATCAATGGGTTGATACTCCACATTCACTAACTCTCTGACTATTTATTGTATGCATGTTAGCTGGCTTGCGTCAGGCGGAAGGCATACCTGATACACAAGATGAGCCCTCTTACCAATCGGGTATGTATCATAGAGATGACAAACCGAGCGCGCCACTTGAGAGAACTTAACTGCCAGTTGATGAGAAGGTCAGCAACAAGAATCGAACTGTCATCTTCTGTGGCATAATTTGACAATGGTGGCTACTCGTTGACAAACTACTCCAGAACTTGTTCATTGGTAGTCCAGCACCGCCGTATCAGTAACAACAGCCGCCATTCTTACCTCTGCTCCTACTCTATAATAAACATATATTATTCTTGAAGGATGGTTGCGTTTGTGCCATTAGAAAAAAGTTGATTCCGCACAAGCTTAGCCCCGACAACGAACGCACATTAAGATCTTGGCACGTCAGAAGCTATCCGGCCTCAACGCTGGTAGTAAGTTGTCAGTTCGTGAGAGCTTTCCGTGCCTGAGAAGTATATATCGAGGTGATGTTCCTTTTCCATGTTAATAGTGTACCATAAGGGAGTCTCATCAATTTTGTGCACACCTTTTCCTAAGTTTATAATGACAATGTACTATAATTTCTGAAGGATTCTTTTAGGAGTTTCAGTACATACATGCCCCCCCCCATATTCGGTTGCTTGATCCATTGTTACAAATCAATAAAGTAACTCTCCTTTGGTTCATCTTGTTGAGTGCTTACGGTATAAGAGGCACTTTTCACTCAATCCATCCGTCTGTAAAACGGCTACATGCTTACAATGTACAGCGTCAAAATACCCCATCTCATGTAATTTATGGTCAATCGAAGATGGTGTAGTGCCTATTTTTCATAACTTAGATGCTGCGAAATCACATTAGGTCATGGCTAGTATGTTCAAAACACCTGGACGAGTGAGGCACCACGTAACACGTTTTTTCTTTTTTGCCAATTTACATTTAAGTCACTAACAAGAGTGTTGTAAATGTGATACTAATGATAAGAATCGCGTTGAATTCCTAGATCTGGCATCATCTCAGAAAGTCACCTGAACTCCGACCGCGGCGGACGGCATTAACGAGAACTATGTGCCAGGTTCTTTGTTTCTCGATGCACGGGTTCTGTAAGAAGAGAATGAGGCTCGATTGCCTACATATAATTGGTGTCGCAAAAATGACATGTCTTCACTAGTACTGCTGCTAACGTCGAACGACTAAGATCCATGAGACCCTTCTCAAGAGACGAGTAGGACCTAGATGGCCTGCGATTAGCCGATAATTGCCAAGAACACATTGTATGAAAAAACCCGTAGTTCAGAAATGTGTAAAATGTTGTACTGTGGACGCAACAGCCTGCGTTCAGGTATTTTCAAGTTGTGATATAGCTGTTAGAGTGTCGATGAAAGATCGTGATCGAGTTCTCAACGATAGTTGCCAATGCATTGATGCTCATCCAATGAAACTACTGTCCGAGTCCGTCACAAGCAAAAGATGATCGTAGCAGAGTCAGGCGTTTCAGCAGTTGATATGTGGAGGAGTTCACGTGTGCCTCATCATCTAGAGCCGAATTAGAGGTGAACTGTCGGTGATCATATAGCTCGGCGCGTCGTATCAAATAGGTTTGTTGAAGTAAATATTGATCTAACTGAACCCATATAAAATTAACAATCTTTCTTACGCCACGATCTCCAAAATAACTTGGTATAGTGGTCCCGATCTATACCGCATTGCGGTTCGGTAGAGTCTAGGTTTTGCCAAATGTGATGTTGGAATAGCTGTTTGCATTGGACATGGAACAGAAAACGAGTTTCAAATTGCGAGATTAGCCCATCACCCCGATGATGTTGTGACTACGAATGGCAATGTATGCATGTAGCGTCCCGTGTTGTTGGGTTATTATGACTTCTGATATGTTGCTCTCTAAGAGTGATGCGGCAAGCAGAAAAATGGTACAAACCGATGAACAACACAAACGAATTTACTGCTAACAAGCGTGTGTGTTGTGAGCAAACGATTGCTGGTATACAATTGTGAGTGATTGATGAAAACAATCACCGACGGTTCCATTGTTTAGTCCATGTGCGATGTGATTTTCTTTGTCCGCACAACATCTACGCTCTGTCTACAGAGCATCAACATATATACTTAAAAAGACAGCATTGCATAACCAAATTAAGCATACAATTACACAAGTGACTACACACATAACATTTCCACACACCAAAGAAAGCAATTACATGCATACTAAAGTAGGAGAAACGAGGATCTAATCATCTACTTATTGTTGCGACGACGCTTGCCATTGCTCTGCTTCCGGCTGGATCCCTGGCCGTTTTGGGGAAGGAGGACTTCCTCATGTCAATGATCCGCCTGTACATGTCGTAGCTCGTGTACGCCTCCTTGGCCGCGTACACGACGTGAGCTTTGTCGAGTTTCTCCATCCAGGCTGAGTGCCAGGCACGCTTGTCCTTGTTGCACGAATCCTTCATGTCTCTGTAGTAGGGGTCGATGATGGCCTCGGCGAGGTGAACCAGTGAGTCCTTCTCATGCTCCTTGCTGCCCATCTTGTATTAGCCCTGGATGTCGAGACTGAAGTTCTGGCAGATGCCCGAATTCTCGAGCGCCTTTACTCGCAATTGATGATGCGACTACTGATAGTGTTAGCCAGTGCACCATCGCCGCATTCTCGATGCCTGTACATCCTTATTTCTGTCGAGTGTCACCCTGTATGAAATCCCCATGGGTACCTCACGACGGTTGGTCAAGTTGGACCAAAACCTGGAGAATGGCTTATGGATGCGTGTGGCCACTAGGCCTTTGTTAGTTTTTATAGACGAAACGTCGTTCCATGGAACAGTTGAGTGAGGACGCGGCTGCTCCAGCAGCTATGTTGTAGAGGCGTCTCGAACTCGCGATCCTCTCATGCGAAAATACTGCAGACCAGCGCACAGTGAGACGATTGAAGCCGACCATGGATCTGATACTGCTCCAGGTCACGAGCGCGGGTGTATTCAAGGTCGAATCGCCGACCACCTTGTACTTCTCCTCGGCAAGCAAAGAACTCCCATGATGTGGATGGAGTGCTCCACCCAGACCGGGTCGTTGGTGTACACCACCGAGAGGTCCATGAACCTTCTGTGGGTGTCCACCACAGCATGCATGGTGAACTGCTGCTCGTCGTCGGTAGCCGCTCGGAGCGCCATTGGAGCCGCGCAGGATACCCTCTAAGAATTTCTTGGTGGGTGTGCTTCTTGCAATGGTGGGGCACGATCGAAAGGTTGAAGAGACACAGGAGGGTTAAATGGCCGCTAATAAAATGGGGGCGCCGGCCTGTAATCGTCACGTCTTGTCACGACGTTCATAGCGGAGGATTCCATACAGTGCATCTTGACAACACGCACCCGTGAATAGATCTCCAATACCAAATTGTTGACAGCTCCATCGTCTGCATAGCTTACCGCACCAAGCTTCCCCGCCCCAGCTAGTTGGCACAGTCCACTCACGTTAGAGTAGCATACTCTAACGCAGGGGATCGATCACGTGGGTATGAGAGCGGGTTAGGTAATTTGCTGCCAGATACGCTGTTTGGTAATGAAACACCAAACGTGTACGTCTCAATGGAGTAATTGATTGATAAACCTCTTGGATAGTTGGAAGAGTCAAAGCTTACTCAAGAACGAGTAGAGGATTGATGATGGACACTCGACGTGCGAATAATTAATTATGTGCCTTATCCAGAGATAGCATCAAGAAATAGAGGTATGCATCAATGATAATTTAATATTGCAAGGGTAGTCAACTGTATGCCGACTTTGAGTCTGCACGTAATAAATGGTGCCATAAAGAGATCGACAAGGTGTGAGTAGCAAAGTACAATAAGGTGAACCGTTTGTGCTGTAATGGAGATCAGCAAAGCGGAAAAGCCTCGATTACGTTGCTGCGTCAGAAATGGTGTTAAAATGAAAATGTCCTAAAAGACGCCACTTGCCATTTATTAAGGGTCGAGCGAAACTATAAGGCTGCATACCTCGACTTCTACTACAAAGCGGAGCAGTTCACGTTCACTCACTGGCCGACATAGCCGCATGAACTTCATGAGCCATCAAGCCATACATTTCGGCCGTCGCACTGGTATAAGCGTACAGAGTATGCAAAAATTCCAGAGTGGATACAAAGTTGCTCAGAATGTATAGTTTAGATAGTATTAAATGAAGGTATCAACTTATTAATGATAGACGGGAATATTTAGATATGTTGTACTAATATGAATTGTTCTGCTTCCAGCTACCCTCCAGCTTCATGCTGATTGCGCCTCAATATGGATTATCAGGAGGTTCAAACTAATATCACCACTTGTATGTCTGGCTGCGAACCTCACATTTCTTGCCAAAGGGGGGTCACCATAGAAGTCATGCACCCGGGGTTATTTGCCACTCTCGCTGCGATGTCTCAGCTCCTTCTAAGTTTACCAGTGTGCATCTAGGTTCAAATAACTCTCGACATAATATCAGGCATTGGTGTGTGTGGGAGCTACTCCATTCATAGCGAAAGATTGCAGCACATGAACAGAAACTAGTTTAAGCGGTAAGTCGCGAGGCTGATCAACACGGGACCATTCATGTCTTTAGTTTGTACCCTAGTATCTCAAGATTGATATGTATGAGGATAGATCAACTCTCATTTCGCTTTACACTTTCCCCTATACATCTCTCCTTGCTCTGCGCGCAAAGAACCTGACGGCGAATATATACTCCTGTTAATTCTGGCGTGAGATTCTAGTGTTGCAAGACACTTTTAGAGAAATAAGTTGTTTTTTAATCTTGACATTCCTCTCGTGATTCTGCCCGGTTCTGATTGTTATATTTGTATCAACATAGTCACCATGGGGGCCCTAGTTTGTGTATAGTTCGCAAAAGAAGCAAATGTATGAAGTTGTGAATAGTGTTTGATTTCACATGATATGCGTGTTTTTGAACATCACTTATTGCCAAAATGGATGGACCTTGTATTCATATTTATTATGGGGCTAGTATTGTGAAGAAAATGCCAATTAGCCTACTTATGCCCTGTTTTCGCTGTTATACTAACATAGATATAAATACTAAACTGGGCATATTTATATTAGTGTTAACATTCACTCACCAGATTGAAAAATAATCCTAGCCTAGTTCCTATCTATGAGTGGTGTCGTTATCTCGATAATCGTTCCCCGTATAACGCTAGAAAACTCAGTAACAGAGAGAGATGGATCCCAAAGAGAAATGCTTATTATTAAGTAACGTGCATATGGAATCAACACAATAGACTCAATAATACTTGAAATAACCAAAAGGGATGCCAAAGTTAATAGGATGATAGGTCGTATGTATGTGCAATCCTACACTTTATGCTTAAGCCTTCAACGATGCCATGTCGTTGTTAGCGTTTCATATAGTCGATCTGTCTTGTAAATGGAATAGAAGCTGGTGGCCACCAATTGAACTCCCTTCTCAGATGTAATTATTTAAGCAGCGAAGCACGCATCATCCCGAGAATATATTAAGGCTTCCCGCATTGGGAAGTCCGAGTTCTCAAACGCGCATACTGACACAACCTTGACTACTCGAAAGTCAAAGCGTCCCATGCTCAACTCAGTGTGTCTGAGTGCCCAAACACTTTTTCGTGAACTGGTTACTCACAATTGATTATGAAATCATCTTCGTTCTCGATGCTTGACATGGAACCAAGCTTGGTCTCTCTCCTAATGCGAATCACTGTTTACAATGCCAAGGACGATGTCACTCTATCAATAATTAAAATAATTGTTATATTTTTAGAAGGAGAGGTAGAAGGCGGCTGTTGTACCTGAACGGGTGTGGATCCAATAACAAGTTCGGAGTATTTGTCAGACGAGTAGCCCACCACTGTCAATTTCGGCAGGGAAATGACATTGATTCTTGTTGGACCTTCTTGATCAACTACAAGTAATCTCTCAAGTGCAGGTGTGTCCTGGATGACCATACCGTGGTCCACCTTTTGTGATGTCTTCCTGCCGCACCAGCAACACACATAAATAGTCCGGAGAGTCATGGAGGTGATGTGGAAGGTACTCAACCCATTGATCGCCTGAAGAAAAGGTACTCGAGTGCAGTACAGCCACGGAGCAGGCGCTCCATGTCACCCTTTGAGAGGCAGACGACAATGAGCTCGAGGTGCTTCAGTCGTGGTAGAATAAGAGCGGGCGCGTCATTAAGGGCAATCCCTGCAGTTGCATAGGATTGGATGAACATGTGCATCATGTTTAAATTTCTTTTAAACTTGAAATGGGGCCTAATCAACCCCAACCCCCCCTGAAAATGCTAATTTCCAACAATTGGAATTTCAATGAACCCAAAATGCCCTTCATAAAAGCCCACCATTTTTGGTCTTGACTAAAACCTCTGCCAAAAATGGTCTTGCAATTTATGGAGCCATTCTGGATTTTTGAACAAGCCATAAGTATTTGAATTTGGGCATTTTAAATGCTATAAATATTTTAAAGTGCTCAAATAATCTTGGAAGCATTTTTAGGCAGTTGAGAATATTCTCAAATGTGCCTCTAAATATTTCCAGAGTTTTTGTAAATGAAATAGTATTTATTCAATTTCAATACACAGAGCAGGAAATAAATAAAAGAGAAAACAAAAAGGACCAGAGACTTACCTTGAAGCCCACCAGTCGGCCCACCTAGCTGGCCCGGCCCAGCAGCCGCTCCACGCAGCTGCTTCGCCTAGCCAGCGAGGCGAGCAGGGGGCTCGACGGCGAGCACAGGAGCTCGCCACGCCACCTCTCTGCCTGCCTGCCGTCGCCCGCGCCAGCGATGCCTCGAAACGCCTCCGCGTGCGCCGCCCCGACCCCCTGGACACCTCATTCCCCTCCCCCTGCTCTCTCCCTCGCTCCCCTCGGAAGCCATGGCCCGACGCTGCCGTAGCCACGCCATCAGTCATTCTCACGCATCCGCTCCATGTGACCGTATGCCTGTTAAGGCCTCACGGCCATCAGTATCGCTTAGTTTCCCGTGAACCCGAATTCTCTCGAGCATGCATGCATTTGCCGCCACCCTGCTTCAGTGCATTGCTTACTAGATCGTGGAGCGTCCACCGACACCGGCCGTAGATTTAATATCTACGTGTGATCAGTTACCAAACTAGGTAAGCTCATCAAAACGATCTTTGACATATAAGTTCATAACGGTATACTTTCAGAGTGAAGCTGGCGCCAAAATCATCTTGTCGACAAGAAAATAACCAAGTTCGGACCGCCATATCGATGCTATCCTGAAGTCAAGACCGCCGTGCCGTAAACGAGCTATTGCTGATGCACGCTCTTTCGTACGTTTCGCCCGGCCTTTCCAACTTTATAACTCTCAATGTGGTACAAACTAACTCCATTCCACCTCAACCTGACGACGCTCGCCCACCTAGCACCGCCCGCGTCTCAGCGGCGTCTGCACGTTTGTAAGCACTTGTGTGCCACACCCACGCTGGTGCGTCCCTCATTCGCATTGTCGCATCCCAAAGCAATAACACGTAGCCCCTTTTCACGCGCCTCGCCTCCGCAACGTCCCGCCATAAACTGTACTTTATGGTTTTAAGGCCTTATATGTGATTTCGCCGACCGCATCCGTGCTGCAAATGCTCGTCCTCGGCGGCTTTGTACGAACGAAGTCGTTTACGTCACCCCGGATGACTGTGTTGTTGTCGGGCTCGCTCTACCTGCCGCTCCAGCTCCTTAGAACGACTGGAGCTGCTCCCAACCACTCTCGCAATGCCGGCTTATACGTGGAGCGCGCGCCCAACTCATCATAGAACTGCCCCGTTCTGTACGTGACGCGAGCACTTCGTCTCGATAGTCATTGAGCTCATGCGCGCGGAGACCAAACCGCTTGACGCCAATCCGCACGAACATCTCCGTCACTCGCTGGCAGTCGGCGGGTTCTTAAAGTTCTAGACCGGTGGGTGGGTATGTTTGTCAGCTCCTTTGGGACTCTGCATTTATGGTTGACACAAAAGGTTTTCTTCGACTCTCGATCGTGCGTCCCAATAACTCAGCGATCGGAGTAAGGAGAGACTCAGCTGTCATAGTGGCTTAATGATACCTCCTCAATAAGTGAGAATGTTACAGTTTAGGCTAATCACAGGGTTTACAGTTAGTTACTATAGGCCTCTCTATGACATAGTGTGAGAGCCCTATACCGGAAACCGGCCGACATTACGAGCATGGCTACTAAGAATTGTCGCATCACTTTTACTTAGTAGTGAAGCGTATGCTTTATACTCTCTGTATATAAGAACCGTGAAGTGAGGTGAGATGCCGAAAGTGAGCGATAAACATTGTATGTGGATGCACCCTGTGATTATTTCTTGTTCTTCGGGTAGGGTCGGTGCCCCTCCGAGGTTATTCCGAGTATCCAAACTGGTGGTTAACTGCTACTTGTGACACTCTCCCTTAGTTTGGAAAGTAGTTTCATCACAGACATCTGCTTCCTTGGACTACTACACGCAATTAGTGAGGAAGCTAAGTGATTAGAGAGCTGATCACTGTAACTTCAGGGACTCAAGCTTACTATCGAATTTTCGTATGTAAACCAGTAGTGCAGATCCTGCACACAGACCGTATTCCGAGCTTCCACTCGGCAAAGTCAGGGTACATCCTTTCCCACGTTTGAGTCCAGGTTCATAGTTCTAGCATACAAGTTCCCATTTGATCCCCTGCCATGCTCTCATACTGCACGATACAATACAGCCGTACGATCTCAAATCGATGCGAATGCCTCTCGGTAGTGTGCATGATGCCCAGACCTTGCGCTTTGCGCCCATAAAATTTCCGTCTGCTTTGCAGGCCGATGAAATCTGAGATAATTAGACTCCGATATTTCGTAATGAGTACAACAAGATCTGGACTGTTGACCCCCTGACGCTAGTATTGCATTGCCCGATTGACGCCAGGTTGTGTTTTCCTACCTGCCATATGTCCCCGCAGGCTATGCTCTCCGATAGAATGATGTTCAAGATGTGCGGATTCCCATTCTCAAGAGGAAGACGGACGCTGCATAGTAGTTGGATTTGGCTAGAGTAGCGAATATATCGATTATATCCGAAGGCCGGAGAACTGGCCAAAAGCGTTTTCGACAAGTATCAAGGTGGTATTGAGATGACGGATATCTGATTGAGATATTTACCTACTCCACATTTCGGCACTAATATATGGCTTCGAGTGATCTGTCGTGACGGCCATCATTTAGGGAGTATAGCATGATGTTGTGCTCTCCGCCATTTGCGAGCATTTTATGAATCCAATATTAGAGAGCCTCTAGAAATCGAATGGAATGAAAATCAGAGAATTGTGGCCAGATTCTCTGATTAAGTTCAGTTACTACGTGTGAGTTAGAGTCGCCGACCTCTCTACTAAAGAAGCAGTTTAACATACTCGATGCGCCCAATCCGTCTAGGGAAGTGTCTTTTTTGATTCACGACTCCTTAAGGAGTACTCTGTTTCCAGGCTTAAATGCGTGTGCTAAGCCATCAGTGCTCGTTCATGGTCGCTCATGTCTATGGTAATTATGTGCTTTTTGGGTTTGGCTGCGTCGAGTTGAATCTCAGGCCGTGAGTTGGAAGTTTACGCCTTTCGCTAACTAAGCTGTGGGCTATCATGAAGTCAGCTATAGTTTGGTAGATTACTCACCGACTTATGGCGCCGATGAAGACCGCGGCTATTGATCAGTCACCCGAAGTTTTGCGTGTGTCAGTGGTGGGCAGCCACCCTGCACATCATTTACTGAACTCACAATGATATGATTGTCGATATATCGTTCATGACACTAGTTGTCTCAGATTCTGTTAGGAAACTCCGCAGAGGTCAACAAGACTCTCGCCTACGGATGGAACGCTCGTAGCAAATAGATATATTAGAGAACTTTAGTGTCGGCAAAGCGGTTAAATGCCGTAAGTGTTTCGAATATAAGACCGCTTGTTGCAAAAGACCGATCAAACCTCGTTGGACTTTCCCGCAGGTTTATAGAGCATGAGCAGTTGCTCTTACATAGGTGCAGTAGTATCATATTCGGAGTAATCCGTATCCGCCTATTATCTCTCAGCGTGGAGACCGCCCGTGATTCATAGAGAAGTACAACTCCGACTAAGCTGTAGTTTGTTCTCTAACCTATCATATCGTTCGAATAGGCCAGTACAGTACGTTCTTGCACAAGAGCGATCTATCTGAGGTTTGGCTCCAGTGTGATCTAGCTCTCAAAACCTAGACGATATAAATCGGTTAATAACACTATAAGGAGTGCTCAGATAGAGATCGTGAAGTTTTCTTGCACTGTGCTTGCGAAGGTGCCCTGAAATTGAGCTAAGACTCAAAAACAGTTACGAGGGAACCGTACCCTCTCCTCGTAGGTGAGAGGGTGATCCCCGGGCAGAAGATTTGTAGTATGGTGTATATAAGAGATCGAAAGTCATTGCCCTTATGCCTTCAAGGCTGGCAATAGTGCTTCTATAAAGGTATCGCCCATAGACCCTGAGTGTGTGTCGTCGTGTGTACCACAGATTCGTTTGAGGCATAGCTAGCCAAGTAGGCAAGACTGAGCCTCTACATGCCTGCTATAGTTAGCTATCACAGCACCAGCGTTCTCTGAGGATGAGAGGTATAGTAGTACAATAAGGTTTTCATCGTTAAGTGAGTACTTGCTAGTCAAGTTACCTTTGTACTCATGTTTATGCTTCTAATTCGCTGTATGATCAGACGACAACACCGCCTCCAGATCTGCTTCAGTAATTTACATTGTACGATCTCGATGATCCTTCTATGACTGTGATAAGCGACATATTATTCACTCAACTTATCGTTAGGTGTCGAGTGTAACCTGCCATGGAGCCTTATGATCAGATAGAGGGCTCCGAGAACCTTTCTGTGTCTTTCTAGGTGACTCATAGATAGCTTTCGTCAACGGTAACAATTAGATTACGTCGGACTGTGCAAGTTTTCGACACGACATACTGGTGGTGCATGGTAACTTCTTGTATAATGACCTTGAGTGCGTGTCCATGTCGGCAATCCCCTAGTATACGCGTATATATGAATAATGTTAATGTTAATGGCGCTCTGAGGCCACCTCATAAGCCCTCATAGAGACATAAGCTTCATTAGCGCTACTTGAGTTGATAGAGTTTACAGTTTATGCTGTGATGCCATTGTATGGTACATTAGATATATTTCGCCAAACAATCCGAGCATATTGTGTGTATGAAATTGTACATTATGCTTGAGTTGTACGTGCGATGAGCCGAACTAATCTATTTGGCATATTGTTCGTGTGCAGCAGCCCTTGTGTTTTAGTACTAAGAGATGTAATACTCTCACGATAGTGTCTCAGAGAAATGCATGACCATTAGTAGTCCGCGATTTCAAACACTATCTGCTCCGGTAGTACTCTTGGGTTCACCGGGTCCTGCTAGGACCCACTACTACTGCTCAAGGCACTTGATCTTAGGGCCGTAGTGGCATGTGTGCCACTTCTCCTATGTCGTGTGAGTTGGTTCGTCTAATCACATTAGCTCATGGGGAGCTGAGCTAGACTAGAGGCGTGATTCCGAAGTCCTGCCTATAGCCTGTGCACTCATACGTCCCGCTAAACCCGTTTTTGGTTCGGCTCTAGCGTTGGGCATCGACGTCCATATCGATAATGCTTGAACTCGCGCAATGAGTGCTGAGCTGATTGCTCCATTTCACTCGTGTCTATTGTGAACTACTTGCTTGTTAATGGCAACGAGTGGCCGACTCATGTTCGTGCAACTATATATTAATTCCATGTGACTTCCTAGCCTGAGTCAAAGCTGCGTGCAGAGAATCTAGAGACGACTATTTGCTCGTAGAGTTAGCGGCCCAACGATATAACATAGCGCCTATGTCGGCCCGATTATTGTTTTCTCTTTATTTCATATGCTGTAATTAGTCTTATTGATTAAAGTAGCACTATTAATTTCATATGCCTATAGAACAATTGAGCTGTATTTCAACCGCGGCATGACGCTAAACCCGTGATAGCCGTACTGGCCATTGTAAGGCGACCTGTGGGGTATACCGTCGCGGGAGCCGCAAATGTGTTGATGGGTTGTGGTTACTGGCGTATGTGAATAGTGGACTTGGAATGTTAGTCTTTGACATTAGTCTGGGACAAATGGCTAGTTCCATAAAAGGCTTTCTGCGTCACGTGGCCCAGGCGAGGAAGGGGCGAGGGGCTTGGGATATTCATATGTGAACAAAGTCAAGGGACGTAGTGTCCACTAGTACGCCTCTACTTGCTACGCTAGCTCGTTAATCTGTAGGAGCAATGGTTACTGTCGTCATCTTAACCATAACCCACCTAAAGGATCGTTTCGTTAATTTAGTGAGCTCCTTGAGCTGATCTAGGGCGGGGGATCAGAACCAATCGTCAAGCTTGGCTCGGTCCTTGCCGTTGGAATGGAACTTGCCCATGCTAAGGCCTTTGGTTGGGCCAAGGTGAGTGCCGAGGATCTTGGAGAATGCATCCAAGCTTTTGCGATAACCACGGCATATCTCGTGGGTGTCGATGAGGTTGAGAGGGCTGGAGTTCCATAGGGGGCGCTACCGCCGAGAAAGGAGGGTTGTCCGTGCCCCGTATTTGATTGGGAGGAGGGAGATGATGGCTCTCAACATATCATTGGGGAGGCTGCTGATTAAGTTTAGGCTTTCTGGAGTCGCTTGCGGTTCTAGCTCGCCCCACCTCCTCTTGTTTGCAGCCCCGTTCTCCACCTCCGGAGTCTCCTTGTTAGCGGCGCTTTCTGATATAAATGGGAGTACATGGAATATTTATTTTAAACAGGGTAATATAAAAGTGTATTGGCAACTAGAAGTTATGAGGTAGGAATATAGTAAGATAAGGGAATAGCAATTGGTTGCTTAAATACTACACAATTCATTTGACATTGCTGGGTAAGTCAACATGTGCAGATAGTTGAAAAGAAAACTTACTTCGAACAAACTCTGGACGGATGATTTTTTTTGGGAAAGTTAGCATATATCTCATGACCAGGCCATTCTATGTGTAGTGCAATTTTAGTGCCAACTTTCAGTACATAAAACATTGCAATTTCATTCCAAAAGCCAGTGCCAAAATAGGAGTCACCACGTTCATCAAGTCTTATAGTAGCAACTATTGTAAATCCATGGTTTGTACGCAGTATGACATTCGTGGAGCCTTGATGTATGTAAAGGGAAAAATTGTGCACTACATAATCTGTTGCATAGCGGGCCATGTCCTGTAGAAAATGTTAGGGTTGTTAAAGAAAATATGGTAACATGCAAATATGGGCCCAAATTGAAAGAACTATACATCAGTTGAAATCAAACGACAAAAGTCTATAATTAAACAGATAGGGTAAACATGATGTCATGGAAATATGAGAGTAATCGAAAGAACAATACACCATTAGTTTGTCTAATATAGAAAGAAGAGGGGAAAATCCCCTTTGACGTATATGGCACCTTTTATCCAAATGTAGCAATATTTAGAATATGTTCAGGAAAGTAGGCCATGCCAACCGATTTAGGGTGAGATTGAACATACTGCATGCGTCCTCAAGTTATCTGGTACGTTGAGACGGAATCTCTGGCGGCGGTCGCCAAGTCCTGATGTATCGGCACACTGTACATTCTATGAATGAAAGAAAACTCTCAAATCAACTCAAATAAAAATGAATTCACGGCGATTTCCGCTGGGTGATTAAAGGAGGCAGATGAACTGGGATAAGATATGAGATAATATCTCGTTAAATTAGTTACCTTGTCGTCCATGAGAAAGAACCCTTAGTATGATAGATTCCCCAACCGAGCGGAGCTGCGTCGACCGCGAGCAGCATCGAGAAAGTCAATGGCGATAGGAGGCGGCAAGCGGAAGTGGCGAAATGCAGTGGGCTTTGACAGCAGCCTGGCGGCGGCAGGCGTCGAGCTAAGTGTTTACCGCCGCGATAGGCGGTGCCATGGCATAGACGCGGAGGAGCTTGTCCATGTGTGAATGGGGAACGTACTGGAGGGGCCGAGGTGGGTGGCGGGCGGGGTGAGGGTTTTTGTGACGTGGAGATGGTGAGGGTTTTCTTTTTCCTTTTTTGAATTGGGTGGTGCGGGTTTTCTGTCCCACAAAGAATTTCTGGGGCGACGGTTTGCTAGAGCAAACTGTGTGTGATTGACGCAGCAGGCAAAATGATAATCAGTGCACATGGTTCCAATTTTGGGAACCATGTGTGATTGACGTACTACCTCCGTACTAGTTTATTGGTCCCCCATTGTAATTTTTAACAAAATTTGGCGAAATATTTAACATACTCAGACATAGATAATAAGCATACACGTACATAAGCATAGTTCAACCATCATTAAGCATACTCAAGCGTACATAGTTCGATCCATCCCACATCTCATCTCACATGTGGTCGGCACGATCCTGAAGCTTCTCTAGGTACTCGGCGTACGCGTCGTGCGCCACCCTGCGAGAATACTTCTGCTTTAAAGGTCCAACGTTCCTGGTCCTAATACACCTGTTATGCATTCCCGCATAAAGCTCCCACAGGATTCGCCTCTTGTACCTCCTCTGGGTGTCTTCATCCTCGCTGTCCACATCGTCAGACAGCACCTATACATATAGTAAAACAAATTTGGCATCAAATCACTGATTACATGTCGTGAAGTAGGATTAGGAATTTATGGCTATTTACTTATACATATTCAGAGGTTATGGTTCGATTTTTAAGCATAGTCTTCTATGTACAGCCCATTTTTGAAGAAAATAATGGCACAAACATATATAGGTATTCAAAATCAATTGTCAAGTCCTGGCTAGGAATCATTAGCACAAACACTAACCCTAGTCGGATTACTAGCAGAAATCATTTGCACAGATGAAACAACTAATCACTTATCACATGTACCATTCAAACAATCAATACACTACACGAATCTCACGAAACTTACTCAGATTTCATGGATTGGGAGAACATAATCACAGGATTTCTATTCCAAAAAAGGGGAGGCAGGAGTAACCAGAGAAACCTTATAATCTATTTGACACATAAATGGGTATAGATGACTAACAATCTGTCCGTCATCATCGAAGTCATCGCCGGAGTGGTCGCCGGAGTCATCGCCGTAGTGGTAGTCGGAGTCGTCGCCGGAGTGGTCATCAGAGTCGCTGTGGAACTCCGCCTCCGGCTGTGGAAGCTCGACGCCGTCGATGACGTCAGTGTGCAGCGATAACTCGTCGGCGGTGAAGGAAACCTCTGTCTCCATCTCCACGCCATCCTTTGGTGCTTTAGCAGCCCCGGCGTCGCCACTCCCTCCAATGGGGCGCTTCGTCTGCATCCTCATACACTGATGGCTTTGAGGACTGAGAGTGGTGTCGAGGTTGCAAGCGGAGAGAGAGGATTGTGTGTGCGTAGCGAGGATGGGTGGTGCGGCTGCTTGGGTGCACCATTAATATGGAGTAGTGGGAGTTGTGTGAGAGAGGCGGGCGGCGGTCAAACCAATGGCTCGCCTCCCGGTGAGCCTGCGCACTGGCTGTTGGCATGCCTACCAAAGTTTCACACAGCTACTCGCATGCCTTCTGATGACACTACGCAGCTAGCACACCTTCGGTAGTTCACACACCTGCGCGCACGCCTCCCCGTCTGCCTGCGCGGTGGACAGCTCGCATGCGTCCCGTCAACTCAACCCTGCTTGCACGCCACACGGGTCACGCGGCTTCACGTATATTGTTTTTCTATTGGATGATTAATGTTGCCGCTTTATTGCTTAACCGAAGCATGGCACGTATCCATTGTTGGTCTAACGCTCATGGTTCGAATAAATAATCGTTTGGGATATTGGTTCCCAATTATTAATAATCTCCCTCTGTAATTAGATAAAGATTACATCAAAACTGGTCTCAAATTTGACAAAAAAGAA
>NW_024114205.1:0-19435 GCF_003073215.2 Triticum urartu
TTGCTTATAAGGATATCTTTGCTCTAAGGAATAAAAAGGACCTTCACACCCGGGATAATCTATTGATCATTGTTATGGTTGACTGGGTAAGTCGTTCAATTTGTCTCTTCAATTGTCCCTGAGCTACGTATGAATTAACTGAAGGCATGCACTGAGGCAATTGAAGCCAAATTTTTTTATCAGTAGTTCTTACGAAAAAAAGAAATTCAGGTTAAGTGCAACTCATGCTTTTCTATTGGCCAAGTTCTTGTTCTGCCTCCCTCCATGAGAATAAGGTAGCCTTAAAGACATTTGTTTGCCAAGCGCTCCATTAAACTTTGCCAAATTGTCCATTTGAGCAAGAAATTTTAACAATCAATATGTTTTGCCTGACTTTTTGGTTAACCAACGGTATAGTTTATCGAAGGTTCTTGTTTCCTGTTAGAACTAATGGCTGTCATTTCTCTCAGCGAAAGTTGTTACATCTTACAAGCACAGTCCAAATACCCTCTGAAATCATTTTTTTACTCGAGCAATTCTTGTAATCTTAAGCTAGCAAAGGTCTATCTTTTTATTTTTTATTTTTTTAGAAAAGGAGGATGACTCTCGGCCTCTGCATCTAGGAGATGCATACTGCTATTTTATTGATTATTCTCGGCGACCTAACAAAGTATTACAAACAATATACCTGAATCCACCATCTTGACAACATATGCCGCTACTCCTATCCATATGATGAAGGGATGCTAGCTGGGCCACTACCCAAACAACTCACCTAAGCCTAATATCAAAAGTCAGAAGCCCCAGCCGAGCCACATACCGGGTCTGGGGCACAATCCGGTCAGACGCACTCGTGTGTCGTCGCCGCCATCTTCCACAGGTCCGTCTTCAGATTATATTGAGGCTTCTACCTTGTCTTGGCACTCTTCCATCGACGTCACCATGACGCCAGACAGCTACCTCCTCCTGCGCGAGTCCATCTCCGCGCATTGGACGCCGAGCCTCCACAGCGCCATGCCGCCGATCTCCGCTGCCATCAATGTGTGAGATGAGGTACCGCTCCACCATCCCCCTAGCCATCACTTGCTCCAAAACGATGCCCCCAGGAGGGAAAGCGATAAAACGCCATCATCATCCGATCCGGAAGCCAGATCTAGGGTTTCCCTCAGAGCATCCCGAGCCTGATGACGCAGACTGCAACGACGATGCCTCGACAAGGGAACGACATCTAAGACGCCGTCATCGTCCGCCATGACCGTAGTCGGCGCGATTTTCATCGGCATTTGCTCCACCAGACATGTGCCACCGACGTCGCTGGTCCCTTCAACCGGAGTAAACTCCAAAACGATGCCCTAAAGAGGGACTACGATGCAAAATCGCCGTCATCGCTCGATCCCAAGGAGATCTAGGGTTTCCCCTGGAGATGCCCGCGCTGTCAAGGATCAGACAAGGGTAGAATCCCGGCGGATCTGCCCAGCTGCCGACGAGTCGCACCCGCCACCGTGCCGACGGCAGACCAGCGATCAAGGCCCACGCTTGGGCATAGATCCGGCCGCGCCGCCGCGAACCGATCCGGTCACGCGCCGCCGTCCCTGGCGACCGCGACGCACCAGATCGCGAGGCCTCCTGCCGCGGGGGAGCGAAGTCGCCGAGGCGCCACCACCCGTCGTGGCGTCCGGCCCGCCGCCACGCTCCGGCCCGGGGGCCTGGCCCGCGCCAGCCCCACCCGAGCGAGAGGGCCCGAGTCCCCGCCGCCGCCGGCGACGACCAGGCTTCGCCTGGCCGCGCCCTTGGGTGGCGGCGAGGGAGGAGGAGGAGGAGTGGGGGAGGGCCGGCCGACGGGGTCTGGAGGGGAGAGGGAAGGGTATTCGAGGGAACCGAGTAAGAAAATCCTTTTAAAATGGGGGAGAATTTCACTTCCCCGGCCTCTGCACCAACTAGGGATGCATACGGTCATTTTAGTATGAGTATCAAGATAAACATGGTCCTCAGAATTTTTTAAATAAGCATCAAGATATTTTTTGATAAGTGGTTCCACCACACACACCAAACTTGATCCTCAATAAATGAGGAAAACCCCTGTACATCACCTGTCAATTCTAGAATTGAACTCGGATCGTTAGACTGCACAACCGCATGCCTAACCACTGAGCCAAGGCAAAGATCTATCTGAGTGAACACATCAATTATGAATGCATTGCAGGTCGTGGCAATTTTCATGTTCTCAGCAGCCTGTGCTTCCGCGAGCCTGACAATTTTCTTCATGCGGGATGTGAACTTCTGCGCGGCATACTCGCGGCTGGCCTGCCGGCAGTTCACGCTTTCGGTCGTCCTGGCGTTCATCACGTGGTTGCTGCAAGCTGCATATTCTTTCTCCGGGTTCTGGCTACTGGTTTGATTCTTCTAGTGATCTCATGTGCTCATAATCGTCGTGACATCATGCTAATTGTCAGTTAAGAGGGTAAGTCGGTTGAAATCTGCTCGGGACACATGCTAGATTTCAGTTATGGGCACGGATCCTTCAATCCTTCATCCCTTGTTAGATAGATCGCCTGTTTGATAGTAGCTCATCTTTATTCTAGGAGTTGGTTGTGAGCTCCTTGAGGTGGAGCAATTACTTTTTAGATGATGTGGGATCATTAATATATGGAGATAAATCACGGTCGAAAGTACCTGAAAAATGCTCTGGTTATTGTACAAATGGAATTTCATATATCTTCATGTTGCTCGGACCAACTGTTTCCGGTTGCTTTGCATCTAGCTAATTTGGATGTGCTTCACACTGTGAACAAGCCTTTCTTTTGTTGCCAAGCAATGTAGACATGTAGTCTTTCTCATCATAGTTTGGAAGTCGAATGCTAAGGATATCTTGTTCATCTTGAGGCATGAAAAATTGTTTGACCTTGTCCTCCTTCCAAGTATGGGTATCACCAATCGAATATGTGATTTTGTTGGGTTTATGTTAATTTTGAGATTTCCTCTCAGGATCCAATTGTCCCTCCATGTGCGAATACTATGGCCGTTACAAATACATCATACACCCCTTTCTTCAACAACTCCAAACCGTTCATGATGCCTTATGCATTTCGAATAAATGCTGTGTAGCAAATCAACCCCGGGATAACATTTAGCCTTCATAACCCTTGCACATAGACTGTTAGGGAACACTATGAGTTGCCAAGCTTGCCTAGCAAGGAGAGCTTGGTTAAAATTTTGGAGGCCCTAAAGAATTTAGTTGATCTTTCTCAGACCTTTCATGCTATTAGTGTTTGATTGATTATTATATATATGACATATACCTCACTCCCTCTGTTGGAAAAGTCAGTGCCTAGGAGGCGCTTAGGCACGCCTAGGCGCTAGTCAGTGGCCAAACGCCTCGCCTAGGGCATAAATGGAGGTCTAGGCAGGGCAAGCAAGGAACTATTTACCCAAGTAAGAAATCATGCCACATACTGCACTAATATGCAAAACGGGTGATATTCCAATGACAGTAGATGGTAATCAACTTATTTATATGCCCTAAACTAATATCAACACCCATATAATAATCACAAAGACACTACGAGTAAAAACTATATTACCGCCTAGGCCACGCCTAGGGCGCTTAGGCACTGCCTAGGCACTAGGCGAAGGCCAACCGCCTCGCTTACGCCAACCGCTTTTTCCAACCTTGTCACTCCTTTGGTTTAGTTATTTCATTCATGTTGATATTTCGTGCACAGAAAGATTGATTTGCACAGTTTAGCTTTTTAAAATATATGATTAACATTTTCTGATTCATGATAAAAAATTCAAATGTTTGATTAAAATTTTTAAATACATGATCAACTTTTTTCATATACATTGTGCATTTTTGTAAACATTTTGTCATATACATAAGAAACATTTTTGAATGCACATTTAACATTTTTAAAATGCTAGATTTTCTTTTCAAAAACTGTATGTACAATGTTTTTTGTGATATATATATTTAGAATATTTATAAGTATAAACAAAAGTAAAAGGAAAGGCAAAAAAGAAAAAGAAAAAACATGAAAAAGCAGAAAAAAACGAGGTTGTGGCTGCCTGCGAGCTGGCCGGCCCAAGTCGAGGCTGGCGTCCAACTCGTGTCAAGTCAGGTATAGCCTGCTGTTTTTTAAAGCAAATTCGGAAGGGGCGGAAGAAGTTTCTCTCTTATTGGAGACTTATGCAAGGGCTTCTGGTCAAAGAGTAAACAGGGACAAATCCTCATGTTTCTTCAGCAAGGGATGTCCAGAATCAGTGAGACAGCAGGTGAAACAAGTCTTGCAAGTTCCCAATGAACAGCTTAGTGAGAAATATTTGGGGCTGCCTACAGACGTAGGTTCATCCAAGAATGGAGCGTTCGAGTATCTTATTGATCGCTTATGGAACAAGATGAGAGGATGGATGGAGAAGTCACTCTCAGCTGCGGGGAAGGATGTTCTTATCAAATCGGTTGCACAAGCCATTCCGGTCTTCTCGGTGTCTTGTTTCAAACTTCCTCGAGGACTATGTGAAAAGTTAACCTCAGCCATAAGAGCCTTTTGGTGGGGCAGCAAACAAGGGAAAAGGAAACCCCATTGGGTGTCTTGGGATAGTATGACAATGCCAAGGAATATGGGTGGTCTTGGCTTTCGCGATTTTGAACTTTTTAACTTCGTTCTCCTAGCTCGGCAATCTTGGAGGATCTTGGTCTCTCCGGATTCTCTTAGTGCTCGAATTCTAAAAGCAATATACTTCCCAAACAGCTCAATCCTTGATGCAAATATCGGAAGCCATCCATCTCAGGTTTGGAGGGCTATTCTGGAAGGAAGGGATATTATGAAGCAGGGCCTGATTAGGCGAATTGGGGACTGATCAGAGACGGAAATATGGAGCACAAATTGGATCCCGCGGGCTGAGTTAATGAGACCACTCGTCTCTAGAATCCTAGATCCACCCCAACTAGTGGCTGAGTTGATTGACTCAGGAAATGCACGCTGGAATATGGAGCGGGTGAATCAGGTTTTTCTGCCTTTTGATGCACAGGCAATCTTTCAGATTCCGATCTGCATTAGGAACGTGGCGGATTATTGGTCCTGGATGTATGAGAAATCGGGCATCTTCAGTGTACGGTCGTGTTATCGCATGATAGTTGAAACCAATAAGAGGAGGGAGGACTGGTTGGAGTCACGCCCGGCTGCGTCTAACCGCCGAGAGGATGAGCTCGCTTGGGTCCGACTATGGAAGACCACAGTTCCGGCTAAAATCCGGGTATTTTTGTGGAGGCTTGCGCGCTAGTCTATCCCAACGGAAGATGTCAGGATGCACTGGAATATGACTACGAGCTGCACGTGTGCTATTTGTGGGACTCCGGACTCGTGGAAGCACAGTCTCCTGGAGTGTATTGCTGCTCGCTGTGTTTGGTCACTAGTTGATCAAGAATTGATCGATGAACTTCAGAGCAACACCGAACAAAACGCAAGAAGGTGGTTATTTACCATGATCGAGCAACTTTCACATGAAAAGTTCATCACAGTAGCAGTCACCCTTTGGGCCATTTGGTCGGCGAGAAGAAAGCTAATACATGAAGGAATAAATCAAAGCCCTCTGTCGACATATATGTTCATCACACATTTCATCTCAGAGCTAGAACAGGAGAAGAACAAAGTTCAGGACCATGTGATCAGACCAAAGAGTGCAGTACCGAGAAGATGGATTCCGGCAACACCGGGCTGCACCAAAATCAATGTGGACGCCGCGGTTTCTCGAGGAGTTGGAGCAGTCGTGGCTGTGTGTAGGAACAATAACGGAGACTATCTTGGATCCTCGGCGTTCGTCGTTCGAGGATTGATAGATCCACCTACTTTAGAGGCTATTGCATGTAGAGAAGGCTTATCTCTGGTTGAAGATTTTGGGCTACAGAATATGGTGATCGCGTCGGACTGTCAAGAAGTAGTGAAGCACATCAAGGAAAAATCAGGTGGAAACTACGATGGAGTGGTGAAAGAGATAAGTTTGTGGCAATCTTCGTTTAGTTCATGCTGTTTCAAGTTTGAATCAAGAGTCTCAAATTTTGAGCCTCACAAATTAGCTAGGCATGCTGTAAAGTTGGTTCATGGCCGACATATTTGGCTGGGGCTACCACATGACACTTCTGTAATATCGGTAGCAATACCGACTAATGAATAAAGCTTAGCTTTTTGCTCAAAAAAAAGGTAAGCCCAGGGGGGAAGCTCTGTCTGAATCGTAGGTAGGCGAGTGGCTCGGCTGGTTAGATTCAGAATGGGCCAAGACCCATTGCGAGCGGCGGCAGATTTAGAGATTTGGCGAGACGGCACTTTGCCGGCGCCTGTGACTGGGATCAGATCGAAATGATTTTACCATCCTTCAAGTTAAGAAGCGACCCGGAGGCTCTTATTTTTGTCTATACAGTGTCAAAAATTTTTCTGTATACAACCCGCTCAACTATCGCTTATAACGCTATTCTCAATCATTTCCAAATACGTGTTCAATCATTTAATAGTTATTTACAGCTATTTTTTGAAATAACCTTATTCAACATTTTTAATATCTATTTCAACACTTTTAAAATACTTGTTCAACATTTTTCTATACTCTTTCAACATTTTTAATATCTATTTCAACACTTTTAAAATACTTGTTCAACATTTTTCTATACTCTTTCAACATTTTTAATATCTATTTCAACACTTTTAAAATACTTGTTCAACATTTATTTAACATTTTCAAATACTTGTTCAACATTTTTAATATACTAGTACAACATTTTTAATACCTATTCAACATTTTCAAGTACTTATTCAACATTTTTAATACTTATTCAACATTTTTTAAATCCTTGTTCAACTTTTTTAATACTTATTCAACATCTTTTCAAGAATAGAAAACAAGAATATTTGAAGAATACTTGAAAGTATAAAGAAAAGTACAAAAATAACAAACAAAAACGAGAATAGAAAACGAAAAAAAAAGCAGGTTGTGGCTCCCGCACGAAAAAGAGCGGGGGTTGGGGCTCCCGCGTGGCTGGGCCGGCCCGTCTGTGGCTCGCCCCGACGCGAGCGTGTTCCCTCCGCTCGCGTAACGCGAGAAATAGGGGCGCCCCGGCTAGGTGGTTCTATTGGCCGCTCGCGTGCGTCGAGGAGAAGTGGCTTCGCTGAAGCGCGGGAGTAGCTGCGCGAGATGGGCCGGCCCACTTCGCTAGTTAATGCAGAAGGTTCCCTAAACCGGTTTCTTTCTTCTTTTTTTCTCTTTTGCCGGTTTTCTGTTCTTCCTGTTTCTTTATTCTTTTCTTCTTCAGTTTATTTATTCTGTTTCTTTTTCTTTTTTACTCCTATTCTTATTTTATCCTTTTTATTTTTATTTTCGTCCGTTGTTTCAAAAAAGTTTGAAATTTCGTATTTTCTTCATGATTTCATAAAAAATTTATGTTTTTAAATTTTGTTCACAATTCAAAATTTGTTCAACGTACATTACAGAAATGTTCAATGTATTTTCAAAAAAAAATTCGGTGTATATCATAAAAATGTTCAGTATGTATTTAAAATTGTTCAGCGTATAATGCAAAAATGTTCAATGTATATTTAAAAAATTGTTCATCTTTTTGGAATTTCGAAATTTTTGTTCAACTTTTTAATGATTATTCACGTTTGAAAAGTTTGTTCAAATTTCAAAAATTGTTTATGGTTTGAAAAAGGGTTTCGCGTTTGTCAAATTTTGTTCAGAATTTTCAATTTTTTGTTCTCGATTTTCTTGAATTGTTCATAAATTTTCAAAAGTTCTTGTTTACTTTAAGCTCTTGCGCCGCTTGCAAACCAGTACAAGGTTTCAGCTTGACTGGTTTGGTTATGAAATTTCCGAGCGGGACGTCTTGTGTTCGTTCTCTCTCTGGCGCGGGGTATTTTTGGCGTTTTTTTACGCGCTCGAGCTACTGACCGTTAAATGGGCTGGCCCATCTGTATCTACCTTCAGCGAAAGCTACTCTGCCTGACGCTAACGAGCGTCAGACAGGAGCTCTCCCCCGGCTATACCTTTTTTTTGAGCAAAAAGCTAAGCTTTATTCATTAGTCGGTATTGCTACCGATATTACAGAAGTGTCATGTGGTAGCCCCAGCCAAATATGTCGGCCATGAACCAACTTTACAGCATGCCTAGCTAATTTGTGAGGCTCAAAATTTGAGACTCTTGATTCAAACTTGAAACAGCATGAACTAAACGAAGATTGCCACAAACTTATCTCTTTCACCACTCCATCGTAGTTTCCACCTGATTTTTCCTTGATGTGCTTCACTACTTCTTGACAGTCCGACGCGATCACCATATTCTGTAGCCCAAAATCTTCAACCAGAGATAAGCCTTCTCTACATGCAATAGCCTCTAAAGTAGGTGGATCTATCAATCCTCGAACGACGAACGCCGAGGATCCAAGATAGTCTCCGTTATTGTTCCTACACACAGCCACGACTGCTCCAACTCCTCGAGAAACCGCGGCGTCCACATTGATTTTGGCGCAGCCCGGTGTTGCCGGAATCCATCTTCTCGGTACTGCACTCTTTGGTCTGATCACATGGTCCTGAACTTTGTTCTTCTCCTGTTCTAGCTCTGAGATGAAATGTGTGATGAACATATATGTCGACAGAGGGCTTTGATTTATTCCTTCATGTATTAGCTTTCTTCTCGCCGACCAAATGGCCCAAAGGGTGACTGCTACTGTGATGAACTTTTCATGTGAAAGTTGCTCGATCATGGTAAATAACCACCTTCTTGCGTTTTGTTCGGTGTTGCTCTGAAGTTCATCGATCAATTCTTGATCAACTAGTGACCAAACACAGCGAGCAGCAATACACTCCAGGAGACTGTGCTTCCACGAGTCCGGAGTCCCACAAATAGCATACGTGCAGCTCGTAGTCATATTCCAGTGCATCCTGACATCTTCCGTTGGGATAGACTGGCGCGCAAGCCTCCACAAAAATACCCGGATTTTAGCCGGAACTGTGGTCTTCCATAGTCGGACCCAAGCGAGCTCATCCTCTCGGCGGTTAGACGCAGCCGGGCGTGACTCCAACCAGTCCTCCCTCCTCTTATTGGTTTCAACTATCATGCGATAACACGACCGTACACTGAAGATGCCCGATTTCTCATACATCCAGGACCAATAATCCGCCACGTTCCTAATGCAGATCGGAATCTGAAAGATTGCCTGTGCATCAAAAGGCAGAAAAACCTGATTCACCCGCTCCATATTCCAGCGTGCATTTCCTGAGTCAATCAACTCAGCCACTAGTTGGGGTGGATCTAGGATTCTAGAGACGAGTGGTCTCATTAACTCAGCCCGCGGGATCCAATTTGTGCTCCATATTTCCGTCTCTGATCAGTCCCCAATTCGCCTAATCAGGCCCTGCTTCATAATATCCCTTCCTTCCAGAATAGCCCTCCAAACCTGAGATGGATGGCTTCCGATATTTGCATCAAGGATTGAGCTGTTTGGGAAGTATATTGCTTTTAGAATTCGAGCACTAAGAGAATCCGGAGAGACCAAGATCCTCCAAGATTGCCGAGCTAGGAGAACGAAGTTAAAAAGTTCAAAATCGCGAAAGCCAAGACCACCCATATTCCTTGGCATTGTCATACTATCCCAAGACACCCAATGGGGTTTCCTTTTCCCTTGTTTGCTGCCCCACCAAAAGGCTCTTATGGCTGAGGTTAACTTTTCACATAGTCCTCGAGGAAGTTTGAAACAAGACACCGAGAAGACCGGAATGGCTTGTGCAACCGATTTGATAAGAACATCCTTCCCCGCAGCTGAGAGTGACTTCTCCATCCATCCTCTCATCTTGTTCCATAAGCGATCAATAAGATACTCGAACGCTCCATTCTTGGATGAACCTACGTCTGTAGGCAGCCCCAAATATTTCTCACTAAGCTGTTCATTGGGAACTTGCAAGACTTGTTTCACCTGCTGTCTCACTGATTCTGGACATCCCTTGCTGAAGAAACATGAGGATTTGTCCCTGTTTACTCTTTGACCAGAAGCCCTTGCATAAGTCTCCAATAAGAGAGAAACTTCTTCCGCCCCTTCCGAATTTGCTTTAAAAAACAGCAGGCTATACCTGACTTGACACGAGTTGGACGCCAGCCTCGACTTGGGCCGGCCAGCTCGCAGGCAGCCACAACCTCGTTTTTTTCTGCTTTTTCATGTTTTTTCTTTTTCTTTTTTGCCTTTCCTTTTACTTTTGTTTATACTTATAAATATTCTAAATATATATATCACAAAAAACATTGTACATACAGTTTTTGAAAAGAAAATCTAGCATTTTAAAAATGTTAAATGTGCATTCAAAAATGTTTCTTATGTATATGACAAAATGTTTACAAAAATGCACAATGTATATGAAAAAAGTTGATCATGTATTTAAAAATTTTAATCAAACATTTGAATTTTTTATCATGAATCAGAAAATGTTAATCATATATTTTAAAAAGCTAAACTGTGCAAATCAATCTTTCTGTGCACGAAATATCAACATGAATGAAATAACTAAACCAAAGGAGTGACAAGGTTGGAAAAAGCGGTTGGCGTAAGCGAGGCGGTTGGCCTTCGCCTAGTGCCTAGGCAGTGCCTAAGCGCCCTAGGCGTGGCCTAGGCGGTAATATAGTTTTTACTCGTAGTGTCTTTGTGATTATTATATGGGTGTTGATATTAGTTTAGGGCATATAAATAAGTTGATTACCATCTACTGTCATTGGAATATCACCCGTTTTGCATATTAGTGCAGTATGTGGCATGATTTCTTACTTGGGTAAATAGTTCCTTGCTTGCCCTGCCTAGACCTCCATTTATGCCCTAGGCGAGGCGTTTGGCCACTGCCTAGCGCCTAGGCGTGCCTAAGCGCCTCCTAGGCACTGACTTTTCCAACAGAGGGAGTGAGGTATATGTCATATATATAATAATCAATCAAACACTAATAGCATGAAAGGTCTGAGAAAGATCAACTAAATTCTTTAGGGCCTCCAAAATTTTAACCAAGCTCTCCTTGCTAGGCAAGCTTGGCAACTCATAGTGTTCCCTAACAGTCTATGTGCAAGGGTTATGAAGGCTAAATGTTATCCCGGGGTTGATTTGCTACACAGCATTTATTCGAAATGCATAAGGCATCATGAACGGTTTGGAGTTGTTGAAGAAAGGGGTGTATGATGTATTTGTAACGGCCATAGTATTCGCACATGGAGGGACAATTGGATCCTGAGAGGAAATCTCAAAATTAACATAAACCCAACAAAATCACATATTCGATTGGTGATACCCATACTTGGAAGGAGGACAAGGTCAAACAATTTTTCATGCCTCAAGATGAACAAGATATCCTTAGCATTCGACTTCCAAACTATGATGAGAAAGACTACATGTCTACATTGCTTGGCAACAAAAGAAAGGCTTGTTCACAGTGTGAAGCACATCCAAATTAGCTAGATGCAAAGCAACCGGAAACAGTTGGTCCGAGCAACATGAAGATATATGAAATTCCATTTGTACAATAACCAGAGCATTTTTCAGGTACTTTCGACCGTGATTTATCTCCATATATTAATGATCCCACATCATCTAAAAAGTAATTGCTCCACCTCAAGGAGCTCACAACCAACTCCTAGAATAAAGATGAGCTACTATCAAACAGGCGATCTATCTAACAAGGGATGAAGGATTGAAGGATCCGTGCCCATAACTGAAATCTAGCATGTGTCCCGAGCAGATTTCAACCGACTTACCCTCTTAACTGACAATTAGCATGATGTCACGACGATTATGAGCACATGAGATCACTAGAAGAATCAAACCAGTAGCCAGAACCCGGAGAAAGAATATGCAGCTTGCAGCAACCACGTGATGAACGCCAGGACGACCGAAAGCGTGAACTGCCGGCAGGCCAGCCGCGAGTATGCCGCGCAGAAGTTCACATCCCGCATGAAGAAAATTGTCAGGCTCGCGGAAGCACAGGCTGCTGAGAACATGAAAATTGCCACGACCTGCAATGCATTCATAATTGATGTGTTCACTCAGATAGATCTTTGCCTTGGCTCAGTGGTTAGGCATGCGGTTGTGCAGTCTAACGATCCGAGTTCAATTCTAGAATTGACAGGTGATGCACAGGGGTTTTCCTCATTTATTGAGGATCAAGTTTGGTGTGTGTGGTGGAACCACTTATCAAAAAATATCTTGATACTTATTTAAAAAATTCTGAGGACCATGTTTATCTTGATACTCATACTAAAATGACCGTATGCATCCCTAGTTGGTGCAGAGGCCGGGGAAGTGAAATTCTCCCCCATTTTAAAAGGATTTTCTTACTCGGTTCCCTCGAATACCCTTCCCTCTCCCCTCCAGACCCCGTCGGCCGGCCCTCCCCCACTCCTCCTCCTCCCTCGCCGCCGCAGGGCGCGGCCAGGCGAAGCCTGTCGTCGCCGGCGGCGGCGGGGACTCGGGCCCTCTCGCTTGCGTGGGGCTGGCGCGGGCCGGCGCCCCCGGGCCGGAGCGTGGCGGCGGGCCGGACGCCACAGCGGGTGGTGGCGGTGCCTCGGCGACTTCGCTCCCCCGCGGCAGGAGGCCTCGCGATCTGGTGCGTCGCGGTCGCCAGGGACGGCGACGGCGTGACCGGATCAGTTGCGGCGGCGTGGCCGGATCTATGCCCAAGCGTGGGCCTTGATCGCTGGTCTGCCGTCGGCACGGTGGCGGGTGCGACTCGTCGGCAGCTGGGCAGATCCGCGGGATTCTACCCTTGTCTGATCCTTGACAGCGCGGACATCTACCGGGGGAAACCCTAGATCTCCTTGGGATCGAGCGATGACGGCATTTTGCGTCGTAGTCCCTCTTTAGGGCATCGTTTTGGAGTTTACTCCGGTTGAAGGGACCAGCGACGTGGCGGCGCACGTCTGGTGGAGCAACTGCCGATGAAAATGCGCCGACTACGGTCATGGCGGACGATGACGGCGTCTTAGATGTCGTTCCCTTGTCGAGGCATCGTCGTTGCAGTCTGCGTCATCAGGCTCGGGATGCTCCGGGGGAAACCCTAGATCTGGGTCTTCCGGATCGGACGATGATGGCGTTTTATCGCTTTCCCTCCTGGGGGCATCGTTTTGGAGCAAGTGATGGCTGGGGGGATGGTGGAGCGGTACTTCATCTCACACATTGATGGCGGCGGAGATCGGCGGCATGGCGCTGTGGAGGCTCGGCGTCCGATGCGCGGAGATGGACTCGCGCAGGAGGAGGTAGCTGTCTGGCGTCATGGTGACGTCGATGGCAGAGTGGCCAGACAAGGTAGAAGCCTCAATATAATCTGAAGACGGACCTGTGGAAGATGGCTGCGACGACACACGAGTGCGTCTGACCGGATTGTGCCCCAGACCCGGTATGTGGCTCGGCTGGGGCTTCCGGCTTTTGATGTTAGGTTTAGGTGAGTGGTTTGGGTAGTGGCCCAGCTAGCATCCCTTCATCATATGGATAGGAGTAGCGGCATATGTTGCCAAGATGGTGGATTCAGGTATATTGTTTGTAATACTTTGTAAGGTCCTCGAGAATAATCAATAAAGTGGCCGTATGCATCTCCCAGATGCAGAGGCCGGGGGTCATCCTCCTTTTCTAAAAAAATAAGAACAAGGTTAAAGATAGAACCATTTGCTGCTTAAGATTACAAAGAATCTCGAGTAAAGACAAAATACTATCATGAAGGGTATTTCGACTGTGCTTGTATGTAACAACTTTCGACTGTAGAGAAATGACAGCCATTAGGATTCTAACAGGAAACAAGAACCTTCGATAAACCTTATACACGTTGGTTAACCCACAAAAAGTGTCAGGCCTATAAGAACATATTGATTTGTTAAAATTTTCTTGCTCAATGGAAAAGGGACATATTTGGGTGCTAAAGCTATGTAACGTCGGTACGGACTTGGAGACAACACAGATAGTATCTTTAAGGCCTACTTAATTACCTCATGGGAGGGAGGCTCATGACAGAAATTGGCCAAATAGAAAAAAGCATCGCAGTTGCAACTTAAGATCCTGAATTATCTTTTTTTCTCGTAGGGAGAGAAACTTTACTCGAGATATTAAACAAAACTTCGGCATTTTCAATTGCCTCAGTGCATGCGCCTTCAGTTAAAGTTTCAATCGTAAGCTCGAGGGACAATTCGAAGAGACAAGATTTGAATACGAGAACTTACCCAGTCAACCATAACAAACTCAGATCAAATAAGATTTTCCAGCGGGTGTGAAGGTCCTTTTTAAAATTCCTTCAGAGGCACAGCATAATCGCTTATATAGCACAGGGCCCCAAACTCCACATAAGCTGACACTGATCAACGCCTAAGATTCATAGTAACCAAGGACTGAAATAAGGGAAGACAAGTTAGAACATCGTTAGATGATGTCCAACAAATCATACTTGAGCTATCATAGTCTCAATGGACATGAAACTTGATGTGACCAATTACAATCATTGGGGCGGCGACACAAAGCACACTCTTGTCTGACACTAAAACTATTTTAACCCTTACCGTAAATAACCATATTATTCCATGGAGGAAAAGACATGAGCAGGTTAAATAAAAAGCGATAAAATATGGAATTCCTTCGACATACAACTGCACAAAAAGCAATACAACAAACAAACCATACTTGTTCCAATATTCCGGTTCATTTTTGAACAAGTATGGTGTTTGAGCTTCGAACTAATCCCCGGGCCCCTCAACATCCCAGGCCGAGTTCCCCCATGACTAGACACTTCTTCCTTTTAGATACAACCTCCTTAAACACACATTATTAACGGACCAGGTCAGTAAAATGAGCCGGCCCAGCAACTATCTATTTCTAGTGGTTGTATAGTGAAGAGGAAAATCCTAAAAATAAAATTGTCACATTACAGGTAATCGACCCATGACTAGACACTTCTTCTTTGATACAACCCTACCTGGTCGTAAACTGGGCCGGCCATCACATCAGGACGAGCTCAGGACCTCGGCAAACACACAAACGAGGCAGAACCACTAGGATTCAGCGAGCTTTCTCTTGGCTTAACTAACTGCGCAGAGATTTAAGAACATGACCAGCGACATATTTTGAAACTTTTTTCTATGTGAAATTTGATGTGACCATTTTTTAAATGCGAAATCATTTTTTCGGCATTGCAAAGATATAAATTGAAAGTGCATCAAATTTTTAACTCCGATTATTTCTAAAAAATGGTACTTCTATAATTTCGAATTTCTTTTGAAAACACAACACAATTTGAAAATCTAAAGTATTTTGCAAACATGACCATTTTGTAAAAAAATTTTGAAAAAAAGTTTAATAAAAGAATACATATGTTTGGCATCTTTTAAAATTTGTGTACATTGAAATGTTCAAGAAGGCGCTGTCAGTTGGAGTAATGCCGAAGCGCAGATACCCATGGAGAGAAGGTGGACCGCGGCGGCTGGGCAGACGGACTGCGACAGCCGCAGCGCCATGCCGCTCCATGTCCGGGCTCCCCACTACGCGCTTCATTCCCCTGCTCTGCTCTGCTCGGCTGCGGCAGCAGGTGAGGCGGAGAAAGCCGATAGGAGATCCTGCAAGCTAGCTCGCTAGGCAGGATCTGTGGCGCTTGTTGCGTGCGCTTAGCTCGTGTGTGGGGTGGGAAAGGAAAGGTGATGGCTGTGAGCGGGAGGTGGCTGTAGCACTTGTTATGTGCGCTTGGCTTGGTGTTGGGGGAGACGAGATGGGAAAGGTGATGGCAGAACAGGAACCAGGATGAGATGGTGGTGGGGTACCGCTGCCTGCCTGGTGTTTTTTGAGATGCAGAGTGAAATGCAAATGGAACGCAAGTAATAACTGAGCTGAGCATCCACCATGTGGTGTTGGGTACCTCTGCTAGCTATAGCATCACGAAATTTCGTGGTAGCTTCCTTCCTTGATCACATCATCTTAGTATATGTGTGTCAAAACTACGAGGAAGCGTTAAACCCTTTACTCGGGCCGCATTGTATTATATAGAAGGTATGCCGTGGCTTACAAGGAAGGAATCGATCGAGAGAAGAGATAGATCAATGCCCGGTTGGTTACAGAGAGGAATAACAGAAGAGGAGATAAGAGAAGATTACAAGTTTAAACTACTCGTATCTCTTTACAACTTATTCTAACATTCCCCCTCAATCTGAACCGAATAAACTTTACCAAGGTTAAGATTGTTCTTGAACTCATTCAATCTTCCTGTAGTAAGAGGTTTTGTAAAGCCATCAGCAAGTTGATCACCAGTTGGAATAAAACGAATATCAAGTAGCTTCCGAGCTGCTCTTTCTCTGACAAAGTGAAAATCAACTTCAATATGTTTGGTGCGTGCATGGAAAACAGGATTAGCTGAGAGATAGCTTGCACCAATATTATCACACCATAATCTCGCAGCTTGTGGAGCCTTGATCCCAAGCTCATATAGCAAAGTCTGTATCTATATTACCTCAGCTGTAGCATTAGCCAGTGCTTTATACTCAGCCTCTGTACTTGATCTAGAGACAGTTGCCTGTTTTCTTGCACTCCATGACACAAGATTTGTTCCCAGAAATACAGCAAAACCACCTGTGGACCCTCTGTCACCAGCACATCCTACCCAGTCTGCATCAGAGTATGCAGTAACAAGCATAGACAATGACTTGGTAATCTGAAGTCCAAGACCTTCTGAATATTTAAGATACATCAAAATCCTTTTTACTGCAGTCCAATGAGTTGTTCTAGGTGCATGCAAATATTGACATACCTTATTAACAGAATAAGAAATGTCAGGACGAGTAGAGTCAAATATTGCAGAGCACCAACAACACTTCTGTACTTTGTTGAATCTTCTGGTCCAAGCACCTCTCCACTCTCAACTGTAAGTTTTTCTGAAGTTGAGATTGGTGTACTCAGAGGTTTACAATTTTCCAATCCTACTCTCCTGAGTATGTCAGTGGTGTACTTTTCTTGTGTAAGAAGTATACCATTCTTTATTGGATTAACTTCTATACCAAGAAAATAATGTAGATCACCCAAGTCCTTGAGAGCAAACTCCAACTTCAGATCTTTAAGCAGACAAGTGGTAGCATGTGCACTGGAACTGGCCACAATTATATCATCAACATAGACAAGCACAAAAATAGTGATATTATCTCTATGATAAAAGAACAACGAGGTATCTGCTTTAGATGGTGTGAAACCAAGTTGTTGTAGTTGCATATTCAACCTTGAGTACCAAGCTCTTGGGGCTTGTTTCAAACCATACAAAGCTTTATCCAACTTACAGACATAGTGTGGTACACTTTGGTCCTCATATTCTGGTGGTTGCCGCATGAACACTTCTTCCTCAAGAACACCATGAAGAAACACGTTCAGAACATCTAGCTGGCGTAAACTCCATCCTCTAGAAACAGCAATAGACAGTACAAGCAGAATAGTAGCAGACTTAACAACAGGACTAAATGTATCTTCATAATTAATACCAAACCTCTGTTTGAAACCTTTAGCAACTAGTCTAGCCTTGTATCTATCTATGCTTCCATCAGATTTTCTCTTTATCTTGTATACCCATTTACAATCAATGATATTGTGACCCTGCCTTGGTGGTACTAAATTCCATGTTTTATTTTTCATGAGTGCATCATATTCATGATCCATAGCTTCTTTCCAATCTTTATGGACAAGAGCATCATGCAAATTTGTTGGTTCACCAATATTACTAAGAAAATCATGTTTTACTTTATCATACCTGACCGTACCATCAGTGTATTCTTTTGCTTTGGTAATGCCTGATTGTGACCGAGTATGTCGCCGAGGAGCCGCTGGTGCTGTAGGCGCAGAAGATCCTGGTGCAGAAGATGCTGTGGGATCCTGCACAGAAAATCCTAGCTCCGGATCCAAGGGAGATTCGCGCACAGAATCTGTAGAGGGGCCCGGCTCGTGATCCGAGGGCGATCCTGAGCGCACAGACCCTGCGGGTGCCCCGCTGTTCGGCGGCTGGCTCGATCCGCGGGCTCCCGGCTCATGAGGCGCCATGTGGAGACGCGGTTTCTCCCGCGCGTGGGCTGGCGCGTGGGGTGGCGGGGCCCACCAGGTGGAGACTGTCGGCCACAGCCACGTCAGGACGAGACGGGCCCGCGTTGGCGTGCGCCTGATTGGCTGCATGCCGATCGGCATCAGATCGTGCGACGACAGGGACAGCGCTGACGCGCGGATCGGCACCGGATCATGCGCCGCTGCCGCCAGGTGAATCAGCTCCGTTTTTTGCACCATCTGTGTCCTGTTCTGCACACATAAAATGACGCCCCAACCTTGCACAAACATCATCAAAACCACTGTTTTCATCAGAATTTTGCACATAGTCAGTTTTATTTAATTCACCCCCGTGATCTGGGAGTAGTGCTATCTCAGTACGAAGAAGGGCTCCGGCGTTTGGATGAAGTTTAGCAAACGGAAAAAGAGTTTCATCAAAGACGACATCTCGAGAAATATAAATCCGTCTGGTTGCAACTTCTAGACATTTGTATCCTTTATGAAGATTGTAGTAGCCAATGAAGACACATTGAGTGGAACGAAGCTCAAGTTTATGACGATTGTAAGGACGGAGATTGGGATAGCAAGCACACCCAAAGATTTTGAGAGAGTTGTAATCGGGTTTCTGATGATATAACCGCTCCAATGGAGTGATGTTGCCAATAACTTTACTAGGGAGACGATTTATAAGATATGTGGCAGTAATGAGTGCTTCATCCCAGTACTTGAGAGGCATAGATGCATGGGCAAGAAGAGATAAACCAACTTCAACAATGTGGCGATGTTTCCACTCAGCGGAGCCGTTTTGTTGATGAGCATGAGGACAAGACACATGGTGTTTAATGCCTATGCTACGGAAGAAAGAGTTGAGTTTTTCATACTCCCCTCCCCAGTCACTTTGGACTGTCAAGATTTTTTTGTCAAAGTGTCGCTCAAAAAGTTTTTGAAACTCTTGAAACACAGAAAAAACTTCTGATTTGTTCTTGAGTAAATAAATCCAGGTAAACTTGCTGAAGTCATCAATGAAACTAACATAATATTTCTTTCTGCCAAAGGAATCTCTTGCATGACCCCATACATCACTGAAAATAAGCTCTAGAGGAGCATGAGATACACTATTCGACTTGGGATAAGGTAGTTGGTGACTCTTGGCACATTGACAAGCTTCACAAACGGACTCACTAATGGGACTATGTGACAACGAGAGATTGCCTTTATTAACTACTTGTTTAACAATGATCGAAGACGGATGTCCTAATCTTTGATGCCACCTTGCCAAAGAGGGCTTGATGATGGAGAAGACTTGACGATGCTTGCGACTAAGTGCTCCAGATGTGATGGGGTAGAGACCTCCAATGCATCTACCGTGATGTAGGAGTTCCCTCGTTGCCCAATCCTTTATAAAAG
>NW_024114206.1:0-31228 GCF_003073215.2 Triticum urartu
CCAAGTGCTACAAGTGCTAGCAACTAATTTGCATATATGCTCTGGTTTTCTTGTTATTAATTAGCCAGGTGCCTCCAAAGTCCAAATAAGTTGGTTCAGATTCAGCACGTTTCTTTGTATTCTCTTTCTTAGTTTATTATTATTATTCCGGCTCTGCTTGCTACTTTATTATGGTGGTAGCGCCATTTTTTTCTTTCTAGCAATCTCCATGCGTGCCTGGTTGGTTCAGATTCTTTACGTTAATGTTGTAAAGCCATTCTCGTAGGTAGTACTAGTAGAAAGTAAGCTTTTTGCCTATGGTTTTAGCAAATACTGAGTTCTATTTCTAGTTGAACTCGTTAATAACTGCACCGTGTGAATTCAACTCATCGGCTGTGGCAAAATGATTTCCAAGCAAGAGCCACACGTACTAACTAATTTGCATATATGCTCTGATTTTCATCTTAATTAGGTGCCCCCAAATAAGTTCTCAAAGAAAAAGTTGGTTCGGATTCAGCCTGACGTGACTGGATAGCATACACATGGTTCTTCCAGAATTGCTTTCTGTGTATAATTCAGAATTAAAGTAACCCAGACCGTGGGTCTTCTTGCGGAATTGCTTGCGTCAATTCTATCTCGTTTCTTTGTACTTATTCTCTTAGTTAGTTCAGTATTCAGACTCTGCTTGCTACTTAATTATGGTGTTAGCTAGTTTAATTTAATTATGTGGCCTGCCTGTAGCGTCATTTTTTTCTTTCCAACAATCTAGACACAGATGAGGTGCTAGCTAGCTACTTCGATAAATCTCCATGCTTATGAACAAAACACAAGATTTGGACGGATAAAAAATTGCTCAAAGTTCATCAATATATTCTTCGTAATGAGTGTTTGTCGCCAGTGTGGTCTCCATCTTCACATGTATTATTCTGATATATCATAAGCTTTGAGTCCAGCTCTTTGGTTGTTTTCTGAACCTTACCTGATTGGTACAGCTGAATTGAATTTGTTCCATGGAGGACCTACCGGAGGCTCTGCTGACAGAGATTCTCAACAGGATCACCAGGACAAGTGATCTCAACTCTCTTTCCCTTGTGTCAAAGCAGCTCTACAAGATAGAGGGGAGTCAAAGGGGTGCTATCCGTGTTGGTTCCGGTCTTTGCACTGCTGCAAGAGCACTGACATCATTGTGCGCCCGCTTCCCAAATCTGCGGAAAGTGGAAATCGATTACTCTGGCTGGATACCTGGACATGGAAAGCAGCTAGACAACAAGGGCCTTCTTGTGTTTTCATCTCACTGTTCCTCGTTGATTGACCTCACCTTAAGCTTCTGTTCATGCATCGATGACTCTGGGCTTGGTTGCTTAGCGAATTGCAAGAAATTGGTGTCTCTCAGGCTGAACTCCACACCACAAATAACTTCGATTGGGCTTTTCTCGGTTGCAGTTGGTTGCACAAGTCTATCTGCTCTCCACCTTATTGATTGCGAGAAAATCGACAGTGTAGAGTGGCTGGAATACCTTGGTAGGGATGGATCGTTGGAAGAGTTTGTAGTGAAGAATTGCAAAAGAATCAATCATCATGACTTCCTAAAGTTTGGTCCAGGATGGATGAAGCTCCAGAAGTTTGAGTTTGAGAGGAAAAGAGGAAAATATGATAGTCTTATAGCCGTAGGTGGTAAGGTCTATGACTCCTCGTACGATGCTCACAGCATGGATATATATGATTTTTGCTGTGAGAGTTTGAAGGATTTAAGGTTGGCGCATATTAAAACTTGGCCAGATGTAGGGCTTCGTGTTGTCCTAGGGAAGTGTAAAGCATTGGAGAAGCTTTGCCTTGAGTATGTTCATGCCCTAAATGATAATGACATGATTGCATTATCTCGGAGCTGCAGCAACCTTAAAAGCATCTCACTTTGGCTCAACCTGCAGCTTTACTCTAGTGATGTCGGCTATTGTGAAACCAGGACGTCATTTACAGATAACAGCCTTTACGCTCTAGCCCTAAACTGTCGTATGCTTCAGATCGCAGACCTCAGCTTTACAGGATGTTCTCGTGACTGGCCATCAGAAATAGGATTCACACAAGAGGGTTTTCTGGTGCTCATTCAGTCCTGCCCGATTCGTGTTCTCGTGCTCAACAATGCCAACTTCTTTGATGACAAGGGGATGAAGGCCCTCGCATCCTCACCTCATCTGGAGACACTCGAGCTTATATTGTGTCATGCAGTAACTGATGTTGGGATGCGCTTCATTGCGCACACCCCATGCTTGAGTAATCTCACACTTCGGATGTGTCATAACGTTACTGATGCCGGAGTGGCTGAACTGGGATGTGTACATAAGTTAGAGTCTTTGGTCATTGAGTATTGTGGTGAGATCTCTCTGGAAGCTGCGCAGGGTGTTGCCAAGTCGGTTCACTACTCCAAGGACTGTTCAGATGCCCTTATGAAGACAATTGGTTTTGGGGCCTATTGATGAAGTGGCCTCCAAAATTTTCAGTATGAATTTGCTGCTGAAGCCATTAAGTTGTTCAGTGTGCATCATTGGATAAGGTTGTGCATCATCCGACCCAGATTCACCTCTCTGAACTTTTTGTTGCCTTCTACCTTCACTGCAATGATTTTCCTTTATGGCAGTCTAGTGATGATCTTTTGACGGCATCTGCTGAATGAAACTTTAGTAGTAGGCACCACTTGTGTATTAATATAAACCGTACGTAATTCTGGTTGCTTAAGTTCTACTCTCTGTAGCCGTTTCGAAACCGGCATAAGTAGGCCTCAAGATTCCTTGTTTTTGCTGTGGAGGCACCATATGACCGTTTGGTGTTATTTGTATTATTTAAGCAAATGTCATGGACCCTTTTTTGTTGCGCAAGTGATTTTGAAGACATATATATCTGCCTGCTATGTTCGCGCGGCAATTTTGGTATGGATCGTTGTATTAATAATATTATATGTCCAAGTTTCGATGGACATTTACAAAGGCGGCATGCTTGTTTTGATGACCTCAACTCTACTGGAGGATGTCTCAAAAGTATAGTGCTAGTTACTAGTAGCATAATTGTAGATTTAGATTCTAAGATGGCCTGAAGTTGAGGAACAACTGAAACTACTGAAGGCCTATAACATAGCTATGTGCTAATTATATGTAGGTAGTCACATCATGTCTTTGCTCTGGACATCCAGCACTCAACAGCATTTTATTCTTACCTTTTTGAGGGGGGTCGCATCTCTTTTTACCTATCATGTGTTTGATTGGTACAAATATTCATCTCTTTTTGAGGGGTTCTGATTTTCTGAATCCTTTTTAGACAGCTTGTTGCATCAGTTCAGCTCGTAGGAACAACATTTGCCTTGTATTTGTAGCTCATCAAGATGCCAACTTTCCTTTGCTGGCTAGGTAATTTTTGTTGTACTTTATACTAGAGCTAAAATGAAACATGCGCCTTGCCCTTGTTAAAAAGGGGGTGAATATTTTTCTTTACATTAGCTCCTGCACACCCTGATCGTGTAGTGTCACCGTATTTGGGCCTCAAGTTAAATGTATAGTCTCTGAAGACTGGTAAACTGAATGTTGACTGAAGAAACAACAATACTAAAACTGACACCCTTTGATCCACTATCATGTAGTGTCACTGTATTTGGGCCTCAAGTTAGACTTGCTCGATGAAAAGGGATACATACAGAAGGTTGCTAAAGGAAAAATAGATGCAGAGAAGATAAGAACATAGAAAATGAGGTGGGTGCACTTTTGTTGAAACTCTTAGTTTCCTGGTGCCCGAAAGTGTGCTTGCACTTTGAACGTGACCGAAAGCTAGCTTGACGAAACTCCCAATTTCCTGGTGACCAGCCTTCTGGCTGATTGTCCGAGGAACATTTTTGTTGAATAAAGCTCTCTAAATTGACCGCAAAAAAGAGAAGAAGATAGAAACAGAGAAAACGAGGTGGTTACATTTTCATTTAGAAGGGGAAAACTGGGTGCATGTAAGCACAATACAATGAATATGATTGTAGAATATAACAATGAATATGACAACAAGAAGAAAGAACGTTGAGCAATGACTGACACTAGTAGAAAACAGGGTACTAGTCCCGGTTCCAGAGGGCCTTTAGTCCCGGTTCCGGAACAGGGACAAAACAAACGGGACTAATACCCAAAACCTTTAGTCCCGGTTGGCTTACGAACCGGAACCAAAGGAGCTCCACGTGGCTGCTGTGGGCGCCCATGCAGGAGGACCTTTAGTCCCGGTTGGTAACACCAACCGGGACCAAAAGACAGCCACGCGTCAGCGGCTCGCAGGCGCTGGGTTTTTTGTTTTTTTAAGGGGGGTTTATGGATTTTGAAGGGTTAATTTAGGGGTTTCATATTGTGTTAGCTAGCTACTACATATAGAGAGAAGCGACCTCTCTTTCTCTGTGCTTAGTCGACGGTAGCTACTATACATATAGAGAGAAATTTTCTATGGAGACTTGCCAAGCACTCGATCCCTACTGAAGATGTTCGACACAGAAGGAAGATGGCGACAAATGATAAATGTCAAATGTGTGGTGCACAAGATTCTTGGCGCCATTCCCTCCTGGAATGTTCCATGGCCCATTGTGTTTGGGCCTTGGTGGATGATGATATTGCTGCACACATACAAGCTCCTACAGAGAGTAATGCTAAACGTTGGATCTTCTCGATGATAGATGATATGTTGCACGACAGTCAGGTTAAAATGATGGTAACTCTATGGGCAATCTGGACAACGAGACGAAAAGCAATTCATGAAGAAATTCTCCAATGCCCTCACGCCACCAATGCTTTTGTGGATGCTTTCTTGGCTGAACTCGCATCCAACCAGGAACAGCCGAGGAGAGCGGATCAGCAAGTATCACCACCAGTGAGAAGACCGGATGTTAGGTGCAAATGAATATCTACTAGTTTGGACATGGCGAAGATACATGTGGATGGAGGACTCTTGAGGGATGGAAGAACCGGAGCATCCGTAGCGGTCTGTAGGGACCACGCGGGCAATTTTCTGGGCTCCTCGGGAATGGTGTTTGGCAACATAACGGATCCATCAACACTAGAAGCTCTTGCTTGCGGAGAAGCTTTTGCACTGGCCCTTGATCTCTCGTTGAGGCGAATCGTTATTGCATGTGATTGTAAGCCCGTGATTTCAGACATCAAGCAGGGTTCATGGGGGAGATACAATGCAATTATAAAGGAGATTGAAGCAAGATGGAAGGAGTTCATCAACTGTGATTTGATGTATCAAGGAAGGGTGCTAAATTTTGAAGCATATAGTTTAGCGAATTTTTCTTCTTTTTAGCTGAGGGGCCGGCATGTGTGGCTAGGCTTACCCGACGACCCCATTATTATTCATGCAAACGAACTCGGTCTTAATAAAGTGTGGTTTGCTACTCACAAAAAGAATCTCTCACACATTTTTTGTAGTTTAGAAAACAGAAAAAAAATGAAATGGGCTGGTCCGACGTGACGAGTGGGTGTGCGCCATTTGGAAAATAATGAAGGAACGGGCGCCGTTTAGGAAACACCGGTTTTTCTAGGACCGCAAAATCAAGCGAAGCTAGGCTGAGGACATATGCAGCCAAAGTAGAGGGAGGCTCAGTCACAAGAGAGCCAAGGCTAGGCCCTTACATGTGTTATGTTGTCATTTAAATCCATAGGAAAACATACGAGGTCCGTAATTTACGGGACCTGGCAGGGTGTCTTCATATGGCTCCTGGAGGGTCTGATAAAAATTTAAGAGCATTACGCAGAAGCCTTCCCGGAGACTTGATGGGTCGAGAATTTATGACTTCATAAGGAGTTTTGACTTGGTTTCATCGGGTTTCCATTGTCTCTCAGTTATTTCTAACCCTAATACTTGGAGGGTGAAGAAAACTTGTTTTTTCATGGTTTGGCACGAAAAGTCATTTATGGAAAGAAACCCGAATTTAACTGTTTCACATACGTGTGTTGCAACGCACGAGCAGACAACACCCGTTCTCCTTCCCACTTCCTTTTTCTAAGCGGCATGGTCATCATTAGCAGGCCCACCATGTGACAAGCGTGAGGAGACATGCAAGGAAGGGTATAGCAGTCTCATGCAACTATCTGGACCCACCACCTTCTCTCCCTTGATGAATTTACTCATGCATGCAAGCACACGGGCCCACCCCTTCCCCTACACCCCCCCCCCCATTTCAACGGGGGTAGGGTGGGGTCTAATCTCTCTCTGTCTCCAAAAAGGAAATCCCATTAAGCATCAGAAAAAAGAAATTCAAGCATAAAAAAGAAAACTTCATTAATTAATCAGGGAGACACACCTGGTCGGAATCGAGCGCTCCAAGGCTCGCGTGCGCATTAGTCACGCCCAAAGCAACCAAGGCGGACTACACCTAATCAAGTCATTTGGAGCAGCTTCCTTGGTGGGAAGATGTGCGCTAGCGGCAGCAGCGGTCGTACCAAGCGCGGCTGGCTCCCCCTCATCTACAAGAACAACTTCTGCGAAGGACATGATGAAGTCAAATCCAGCAGATCTCGGGTAGTGGGTCCTAACACTAGTAGAAAAAGGGCCTTTAGTCCCGGTTCGTAAGGGTCTTTAGTCCCGATTCCTGAACCGGGACTAAAGTGTCGGTACTAATGCCCTGACCCTTTAGTCCCGGTTCAATCCAGAACCGGGACTAAAGGGCGCGGCCACGTGGAGCTCCACCTTTAGTCCCGGTTGGTAACATCAACCGGGACTAAAGGAAATTTTATGATTTTTTCTGAAAAAAAATTTTGAATTTTTTTTTGATTTTCAAATTTCTGAATTATTTTAACCTCTAGTCTGTAATCACCACCCCCTCATCACTTCTCAATTTATCCTCTAATCACCCCTCATCATTCCAAATCATCTAACTTCTCGAACGGTCACCCCTTTACAGGAAATTTTATGATTTTTTTTAAATTTTTTTGAATTTTTTTTTGATTTTCAAATTTCTGAATTATTTTAACCTCTAGTCTGTAATCACCACCTCTCATCACTTCTCAATTTATCCTCTAATCACCCCTCATCATTCCAAATCATCTAACTTCCCGAACGGTCACCCATCCTCCCACTCCCCTAGCCTGAGCACGCTTAACTTCCGGGTTCTATTCTCCCTCGCTCCAAGTCTGCAGTTGTTGTTTTCCTGACAATAGTAAGATGTCAATCCTATTAACCTTCAGGAATTTTGCTTGAGCATGAAGTGACACATTTCACTGTTTGAGTTTGAAACTATTGTTTTAAAAAACAATAATTATTTAGTAACACTAATATCTCTTGAATAATTAGTTTGACCATTGTTTGACCACAGTTTGACCAGATTTGACCAAAATTGAAATAACTAAAATAATTATTTAGTGACACTAATATTCTAGAATAATTAGTTTGACCATTGTTTGACCACAGTTTGCCCACTGTTTGAATATTTTTCAATTTTTTCCACTCTAGATCTTAAAAGCCCCGTAACTTTTTTCTATTAGGTTTTTGAGGATTTTGCAAATGTTTAACGGGGTTCCCCCAGTTAAATTCGGATGTAACTTTTCGAGTAGATGATTTTTCATATAAAAAACTTTTTCATCCGAGTTAGTATGCAAAAGTTATGCCCATTTTTACAAATTTCAGAGAGATTTTGCAAATAAAGTCAAAATTCACATTTGCAAATTTTCCCAACAACTAGACCACATATCACATGGGAAACTTATTTTCTTTTATTTTTTTGACATTTCCATCATTTTCTTTATTTTTAAAACTGAAAAGGCGATCCACAGGGGGGGGGGTAGAGTTTGAAAATGGGACCTTTAGTACCGGTTCGTGGCACGAACCGGGACTAAAGGTCTCATCCCCATTAGTCCCGGTTCGTGCCTCAAACCGGGACTAAAGGTCTAATCTTTAGTCCCGGTTTGAGGCACGAACCGGGACCAATGGTTGTGGGCCAGGAGCGAGGCCCATTGGTCCCGGTTCATCCCACCAACCGGGACCAAAAGGTCCAGATGAACCGGGACCAATGGCCCACGTGGCCCGGCCGCCCCCTGGGCTCACGAACCGGGACCAATGCCCCCATTGGTCCCGGTTCTACTGAACCGGGACTAATGGGCTGACCCGGCCTGGACCAAAGCCCTGTTTTCTACTAGTGTGAAGGTGAGCTGCACAAATGTAAAGTGTGTACAATGACAAGTGAGATTTAACCCAGTGCTCTCTCTAAATAGATAATACACTACGTCCTTTTTTTGATTGTATTGATCTTGGATGGAGGACAAGTTAGGATGGCATCTAACCATAGAATCATGTATGTATGAGAGTTGTCGTCTACAGTTCTTCACCCATACGGCTATATGTTAAGGCGGTATAAATGTTCAGAGCCGACGGTTTCGTGATTCATAGATATCAAATGTTCAATTGTGTTTATTAGAAGCTATTGTTGACCAATTTTGTCAAATGCATGTCGCCACGTATTTGAGTGTTTGAAATTTCCTTTAATTAATAGTTCATCCCCGATCGTTTCTACACATATTTCGTGTTGTATTATCTCTTCAGAATTGTAGACGAGTACATATATCAATTCCACATATACCCCTTCTCTAATTCCCCAGTATACTGTACAACGTCTTCGACATTGTGGTTGTGTCTGTATGTCCATGTGAACTTGCTGTCTGTAACGTATGCGTGTGTAGTTCATGTACGTGTGATTCGCTCAGGCGTGCCGCTACTCTATCAGTAACCTCTTGTTTCACCGTGTGTACCCTGTTAACGCTATCCTAATACCTAAGTTACGATGCTTGTAATCAACCAAATGTCATGCTCAGCAATCAAGTCAGCTCAAATGCAGACGATGATTCGATATCGGTCACACATGCCTAAATACACAGAGGAAAACTGCCTTTCACAAGCAGACAACCATACTGCAAGAACAAACTACATTGCACACCATTTTTGCACTGTTTTTCCTCAACCAGGCTTTGTTCAGCCTGGCCCTTTTTCAATGCAACTCTAGAAATTGTTGCGTAACCAAACAGACCCGAAGAGGATCAAGCTCCACAGGGGTTGGATGATGGCACGGTCGACCTGAGACCATGTGGGAACATTGTGCAATTCGTCATGTGAACTTGCAATCCATAAAGAAAAAAGTGAGTTGCAAGCTTCAGCAGCCACTGCCAGCCAAAGTGCAATCTATTTTGTCTTCCAGGGCTGGGACATGTGAAGTCCCAATAGGATGCACAGGAGATCACAAACGCCCAGCTAGCAAGCGAAGCTGGTCGTGGAACACACCGCGAAACTCGACATTTGTCACCGGAAAGCGGGAGGAACAACAACGACTCAGATAATGTATGAGGGTTAGAGTCAGAGTAATCTCATCGACGCGATGAAAAAGGATCTCGCCAGCCGTCATAATACACCTGAGGCGTCGCCAAGCCTTTAGCCGTGTAGGAGAATCCACCGGTAGGAATGACGTGCTTTAGTAGCGATAACAGTTCAATTTGACCTCCTGGCAAATACACATGAGGGTTGCACACCTAATGTGTCGAGCACCTTTAAGCATTTTTAAGCATATTCAACCTGCAAAATTCCAAGAGAAGAGATGGACTTCTTGTAGGGGACTACCACCATAAGAAGAGACTATGCACCGATGAATGTTGCAACGCAGGCGACGATGATCAACACAAGGAAATCACACTTATACATGAAGATGCCACACAACATAGTACATAGAGCGCGTTGGCTTATTTTTTGTTTTAAAAAATTAATGATTTCACTAAAACGCAAAGCAGGTAATCAAAGTAGATGTGAAAGAGGGCATTGCATTACTCCCTCCGTCCAGTGAAGAGTGTACATCTAGATTCAAATTTTGTCCACAAAAGAGTGTACTTCTATCTTCCCAATGCACTTTAAAGTAGAAAACATACTTCTCTCTCATCACATGGTAATCAAGACTAATAGCAATCTACACATGGTCTTCTTAATTTCTACATGCACTTAGCTCATTGGAGGTTGGATAATTAAAGAGGAGAGAGATGGTGACTTGCACCTTTTCAATGCATTTTTTACTTAACTCCATAATTTGTCCTAAAATTTCTAGATGTACATTCTTCACCGGACGAGGGAGTAGCTAGTTACATAGTAGTGGCATGTAGTAATTCTCAATGATCAAGCATAAGATGCATCAACTTAATAAGATGAAGATGTTGCAGGACAGAGGCAGCGGACGCTGCAGCAAGCCTTTTTTCTCGTGTCAGTGCTAATCAGGCCAGGCTACCCAGGAAGTGCCGCTTCATCTCTCTCTTTCTCTTTCTTCCATTAAGATTCTGAAGACATGGCTAAGCTTTGGCCCTGATTATGATTTTTTGACTGCCAAAGGGGTCGTGTTACATAGTTGAGGGTGCTTGGATACGTTTTAGTCCCATGACTAAAAGTAGTGGGACTAAAACTTGCTAGCCTCACCCATGCTTGGATCCAAATACTAAAGAGACTAAAATCAAGTTATTGAGCATTTATTATCCTCCAAACCCTCCAATCCAGAACTCGCATGTGTTAAAGGAGAGGACATTAAAATGAGGAGAGGGCTAATACATATTTTAGTAGGTTTCCTATGACTAAATTTTTAGCCTCAAGACTAGTCCTAGCCTCTCTTTAGTCAGGGGTGCTTGGAACTTTAGCCTCTAAAAAAGACTATTTTTAGTCAGACTAAAAATAGTCCCTTGAATCCAAGCACCCTCGTTAAAAATGCCACACCTCTTTCCCTCATTGGATTAAGGTCGGGGAGCTGCGGCACGGGCGCCGCATTCAATCGACTGGTGGTTCAAGATAAGTTGGTGACATGCTTGAGATAGATAATTATATATATTTCACATTTCGAATACCTGTACTCAAGCAGTGCTAATTTGTTAATCCAACCTTACAATCTTAATACCACATTCGTCTGATTACAAATCTCACTACTAGGGAAAACCTTACCAATAGCGCTGGTTTTTGAGCTACCAGTAGCGCGGACGCCAGCGCTACTGCTATGGCACTACAGCTATTTTGTAGCAGTAGCGCTTGTTTAGGCCAGCGCTACTGGTAAGTTTAGATACTAGTAGCGCGGGACACTGAAAAGCGCTACTGGTAAATGAGCGCTGCTGGTAATATTTTGGCCCGCCACTGCTAAAATTTATGTTTTTTTCGCATTTTGGCGTGTACATGTTTAAACAGATATATCTTTTATACAATAACAACTCATCATGAACTAGTCTGTTTAAATAGCATATTCATTACCACTTCATCACCACCAAACAATGTTCGTCAATGAGACATCATATAACAAGTTGGTCACTAGTCATAATCACAACTCCTCATCATCATCAACTCTAACACATTGTAGCACATAATAACACATTCTAGCTAGGACCTACTCCTCTCATAGGACCTACTCTACCCTCTCTTAGGTAAAATATCATAAAACAAGATAGGCATTGACTCTCCATTAAGGAAAATTGACTCTCCATAATAAAGAACGGAGATCATCCTGTCTCCAAGTCTTGGCCTACGCACAATGTTGCTTCCAAGTAGCTCTCTACGATGGTTCAAACATTTTTTGAAATCATTTATTATCATGGCTTCCTCGCTTTTAGAAATCCGGTATGGACAGGAGTGATGTGGATACTGCGGCTGACCTGGCCGTGGTGGCCGTAAGCTCATAACATCAACGCGACCTCTCGGCAACATCAGATGAGGCACACAATCCATCGGGATTTTCTGTTCAAAAACATAGTAATAACTTTGTAGTTAGCAATGTAGTTTAGTTTTAGAAGAATTTATGCAAAAGATGCACGGATGTCGTAATAGTAGAAAATCTTACCATGCTATCTCCATTGATGTTACCGTAGTTCAACAGTGCACTAGTGGCACGTATTGACCATAATGTGGAGGAGTTTGATAATAGCTATTGTAATTCTCAAGATTAGTAAAAAATGCGATAAGACCATCTTTCTCCTTATAAGTTAATTGTGCTTCATCATTGTAGTAGTAGGTTCTGTCTACCATCTTTCCGTACATTTTTTGAAGAATGAAAATAAGCTGTCAACTATTTTGAAATAAACAATATAAATTACTTAAAATATGTTATGAGAAACTCACACAGCGGTAGAACTGGAAGCGTGTCAACAAGGACCCAAATGGTCATATTCATTTTCGTCGATGTCAGGATCACCAAGATCGAAGGTGAGAAGCATACCCTCATGAAAATCATACGCCTTGCAAAGGGCTTCCCAATTCAGGCAACCAAAATTGGATGAGTTCACAAAATTGTATAGATTTACAGCAAAATCATAACCATGATGGGTCCTTAGTTGAATTATCTTTGTCTCCATTCTTTCATGATCTTCAAAACCCATCTTCTCCAAGACATAGCGTCTTGCATGGCATGGGATAAGCTAGTCGAATTGTAAAAGACGAAAATTACACGTTGAAGAAGCAGAGAAGTCGTGCAAAAAATAACAAAAAACACTTGTCGTGTTGCGTACCGTTTCAACATCGAAGGTCTCTTGGAGCTTGATGCTGAAGCGCCGACCTTCTACCAGGTGAGGCCTGTCGCACATACCGCGCTCATCTTCGCAGTACTCGCACATAGCGAATTCCCTTTCGTCGTCAGACATTTCCTATATGTTCATTGTTGAAACAGATCGACGTGCATTCAATAAGCAAAACTAAAATCATAATAGAGATAAAACAAAGTACTCCATTCAATTACATGCATTCAATAAGCAAAACTAATCATAATAGAGATAAAACAAATTATCATTCAATCATGCATTCAATAAGCAAATAACTAATAGGTAATTAATAATCCATCATCGAATACATATATAGTAGTTTGTAGCAAAGATCATCATATAATATCACTAATACATCTCGAATAATAGCTCCTCTAGGTTCAGTGGGCCGCGGTGGACACCCAAAGAGAAGGAACCATCACCGGATCATAGCTCCGGTGAGATCCCCAAAGAATCTGCCAGGTATTGGAGAACCGGCCGTTCGCCAACGCAACCAAGTAGCGCTGGACGTGCGTCTCCTCCGTGACACGGTGCTGTACCACCTGCGCGGGGGACTCAAGCCTCTCCACCGATGCAGGCCCACGTGACCGCCACCAAAGAAGCTCCGGGTCGACGACGGGCTGGCTCCTCACTAAGCTGCGCTCACCAGAAGGTAGCACAACCCAGTACCAGCCCGGCGGAGCCCAGTCCCGGACATGGCCCCTCGGCTCAACAGGAGTCCTCCGCCGAGTCGACGACGAGGATGCGGGATAGGCATCGTCGACGTCGAGAACAAAATGCTTAATTATGAAAACAAAATTAATAAACACTTAGCAAAATTCGGCATGACCTTTGCTAAAAGCAAGGACATATCGAGCGCCTGAAATTTGCCAGAACGTGACGAATCAACATTCTGGCAAAACATAGGCCACTCGGTTAAAAACTATTGACATGTCAAAATATGACATATATCACTTCAAAATATCCATTTCAAATTTGCATATAACAGGAAAATTGTTTTTACTAAAAAAATAACAACAAATGTGATATTCAAAATATATACCTAAGATTAACTAGCTAGTTCATACTCACATTATCCTAAGATATTAACTACACCGTAAGATTAAAACTCCAATTTCCTAAATTTCAACTACAATTATCCTAAGATACCTGTAGCTAGTTCATCCTACATGATACTTTTTCCTAAGATTAAACACTAAGTAATTAAAACCAAAAATTTCAAACTACTAAGTCAAAAGAACTAGGGATGGAGAGGAAGGAGGAGGAAGGATTGCGAGTGTACTCTATCGGGTGGAGGCCGACGCGGGCGACAGGGACGGAGAGGAGGCCGACGCGCGGGGCCGGAGGGCCGCGGGGACGGAGAGCCGGCCGCGGGGGGCCGGGCGTCGGACGTCATAGGCATGTGCCTCCTCGGAGCCAGAACAATGCCTACACTTAACACAATGCTCTTTTACAAAGCCCATATTACCCCGGTTTATACCACAAGGACGATACCAGAGTGTTCGCTCGGCGAATTTGCCCACACACATCCGGAATCATGTCTTGTGAAATAGTTAGCCCCCGGCTCCCGTGTTGGGTGACCTTATCGTTCCGATTCGCTAAAAACGGAAACACGCGAGTGTCCTGGTTCATCCCGACGACACTTCAAGAAGAAAGCCATAAGACTAAAAAGCAACAATCACTAATCGAACCTTAGAAAAAATCCTCTCTAAAAGCCCTCGCCAGATTACACCCTGATTCGGAACACCACCGGCATCCTATCCACTCAACCGCTAAGTAAAGACATAACGTCCGTGCCCCCCGCCCCACCCCAATCACCTCCTAATATAGCAACAATTGGCCCTAATTCAACTGTTGCAGCACCTCTCCTCGCAATAATCCGAGCGGAAGCCCTCCGACCGACTGTCATCTTTCCAAGTTACACACATCTACATTAAACCCGCCGGGTCCGCCCGAGCAGCATCACGAATACTAAAAATAAATAGCTTATAAAAGAAAACATTCGTACAAAAACAATCACCAACATAACCTTGCACACGGTATATACCCACCCCAACTTCTCAAGTATGCTCACAACCTGACTACCGAATCCCCCGCCTGCGCAAATAAGTTACCCCATCTCCGCCCACCTCACCTCTTAACGCAAGGCCATCGCTCCAACTCCGCCCCCAGCCCCCCCGACTTCTCCACATGCAATAACCACGGACCCCGCGCGCTTCCAAGCGCGCCGCCTACCAGCGCATAACACTGTTCCTGGCTGTGTCGACCTTCCCGCCCGAACCCCTAGCCAAACAAGAAAAAGCCCACCTGACAGATTTCCGATCCAACCAATTAGGTTGCCCGCGTCCACAACCCCTAATGGGTCCAAGTACATGGAAAACCCGACCGCCCTCAAAAGGACAAAAATTATGAGTCACACCCTATTCAAGCCAATCAGTAACATGGCGTCCGGCTACTTACCCCAGCAGTATTAAGACGCGAGGAGAAGCAGCCGAGGTAGCGCGACCGCAGGCACCGAGAGGTCCCCGGCCGCCAAGCCACAGCGCGGGAGTGAGACCCTGCGAAGAGAGAAGATGAACAGATAGTCCGTCCGAGAATGCCCGTCAATCCAGGCCCATACCGTGTGACCACTCCCTCCCACAACCAAAGAAGTAATAATGAGGCCCGGCGCGCTGCAGAAAGTCAGACACGAAGGCCGGAGCACTCCACACCAGCATGCGGAGAACAAAAAGGAGATCTGCTTGAACAGGGCGGAAGCTCGGCTTAGCAGCACGCCGGGTAATGGGCCCAACGCTACCTCCCCGCTAAGCACCACTAGCTCGCCTACGCCGCGGCCACATCACATGGCTACACGTAAGTGGCCTGCCATTTTGCCCGGCGCCCCGCCTAAACCCAGCGCGGGCCCCCCGCGCCAACCAGCGCCTGCTGCTATACACGTAAGCAGTAAGCGCCGTTTTTGGCCGGCTATACTGGTACATACGAGTACCTCGGTGGCCTCCCAACACAGGCGCCTAACTACTACAAATTCTAAAGATAATATAGCATTTTCCTAGTAGGATGGCAGCCTTATTTCAAGATGCAACATCAAATCACTGCATTTGTCAAGCAGGGGAGGCCTGACACACCCACACGCCACAGAACAAGAAGCAAGTCTCGAACCCTTGCCCCTTGAGATAAGAGACGAGGTTGGTGACTAGTAGAACAAGACACACTTTTGCAGCGTAATAGGTAAATAACAATATTTTTGCGACACTCATTTTTTGAATCTCCAAATCCTTGCTTGACGTTTCTGGGCCAATAATTTCCGAGATATTATGCAAAAACCCGGTCTATTTCAGGCCCGTCCGAAACATCGAAACTACAGTGAAGAAAAACAAACTATAGACTGAAAGTACGCCAGTGTGCAGATTCAAAAAATCCAACACGAGATGAATGGCATAGAAGCAGACAGTGCAAGAAGAACGATGAGTGTTCATAATCCTGCCAGGAAGAAATAGTTTTACTTTGAACACTTCCATCAACGCGCGAAGACAATGAGCCGAATGCGTCCACCTCCAATGCTACCACCAGGATAAATGATGGACCATGGGTATACGACTATGTTGGGTGCGCCACCTGTGCACAGCATTAAGAGAAAGCTTGTGCGCCACGTTTATTTTAAAAAATTACATAGGTCCTCGCTCCGTCTAAAAGAACTATCTTAGAATAAAAATCTTCACCTTCATCCTCAACGAAAAAGTAAATACAAAAATAAAACAATAAACATTACCCACACACACAACACCGCAACTACCATACGCGATGCTGCCAACTTTGCATAATCCCCTCCCTGTCTTAAAAAATATCAGAGGTTTGCCTCCATCTAAAAGGAAAAAATGCATATCAAAAAGTACACTCTCGCACTCCTATAATTCTTTTCTCGCACAAAACGTTACTCCACTACCGGCCAACTCCAGCTTGCGGCACATGGCATAGCTGGTGTTACACGCCTCTGCACCACGTTAGCTTAATCGGGTTATTATGAACGAAACCTCGCCATGCATCAACCTGATCGATCCCGCTATAAGTGATGTTGCCCCCACATCCTCAACTGGTCTTCCACAATTGTACTCCGTACACCTCCGCTCAACCACAAATAATAACACGCGTCTTCAGACTCACTCAAACCCAGTTAGTGATCTAAAATGCTCTTATTTTCTCTAAAGGAGGGAAAGGCTACCTTGCACTTTGTTATTGAACATCGGGCTCCATTCGTACACCGGCCTGTCATTTAAAAAACACCCATCGCAACAATAAGGTGTACACGCTGCTTCACCTAGTGACTTATTAAGATATGCCAACACATGCATGCCACGCGTACAACCTGTCAAGGGTCAATATGTTAATTTGGAAGAAACGTGCAACCTCAGGTTGGACACTTAATTGTCTGAACGGTTTAGGCAAGACATGCAAATGTTAGTGAAGAACATGCAACTGTTAGTGAAAAACGTAGAAGATCGCATTTCCATTGCTATACATAAGGAAAGAAACTCAGCTCTGTTACTCTCGCCAAGACGCAGCTTTTAGAGTTAGAAGAAGCTGCGCATGCAACATCTTCGTTGAAATATAATGCTGAGCATAGCCACGCCGAAATGGCCGGGGCTGAGCCCGAGGCAGACGCCGGCGTGTCTCAGACAAGAGGCAACCCCAAAGTTCGTGCAGATCCTCGAGCAGCTGCTGCTGCAGGTGCCGGCGCCGGTGATGAGGACCAGATCCGCAAGAGATCATCGAGCAGCTGCTGCTGCATGATCTGCTAGCGATCTGCGTGCAACCGGCGGCCCTACATACCAACTCCGCCGTCCTCAGCCAAGCTAAAGAGAACGCGAGTATCATGGACAAGATGCGCGGTGGTGAATGACGGTGGCCACGCTCTTCGTCGGCTTCGCAGTTCGCCAGAGGAGGCACCCGCCAAACCTGGACTACCCAGGACTATTTGCTGCTGTGGTAGCCGCAGCAATAACTCCTAGTCACAGAACTCCAAGACCACGCACACATGCCGCTCGCTCCTCACCACCTGAAGGGGGACAAAGACATGCAGGTCATACTATACCTCTTTTCATGTTCTTGAACAGGTTACACTTGCCATATATGCTGTCTAAATTGGTGAAGCTGCTGCTGAGAAAAGACCCCCGCTCTAGAGGCGAACATGAACTCCGTTACTTTCATGGTGGTAGCGCTCTCGGCCACTGCACGCGGCATACACCATTCGCCTCCGTGTCTCGGGCAGTCCACTCGTTGATTCACTGGTTCTTCGTTTTATCTGCGACATACGGCGTCTGGACGGTCGTCAGGTGAAGGTTGGTTAAGTAACTATGGAAGTTGGTTTAGGTCACGGTGAAGGTTGTCCACCCCAGTGATGGAGTTCTCATAATGGGTCTATGTCTATCTCACCTCTCAGCCGGCCACATAAACTTATTTCATCATCGAACACATACAAGCACAACTAACTTATGTTTCTTTTGTGATATATTACCATTCGAACTGTGCTGCAGAGTAAATCAAAGATTTAATCTCATGTCCCAAACAGGAAGGTAAGGCCGGTACGCACAGATTTATTTTTTGATTACTATGGTTTATCTTTCACGTCCCTCCGCAGTACCCCTCCCCCCCTCCCCAATCGCTAATTTTCTCCCTGACCACTAAAAGAAAAAGCCGATTGATAAACGAAGCACCGATCTTACACTTCGAATCTTATATCGTGCATTGCTTTGGCACACTGCCAATTCAACTTCCAATCTCGCTAAATATTAGGTAATTAACGAATGTCAGACCACAACCAATAATATGTGAGATCCATTACCTAAAAGACAAGACAAACAGAAATTTTTTTTGTCTGATAACCTTCGAAAACACTATTGGATATTTTCTCAACAATAACAAAATCTAACCGCCACAGCGTCTCTACTAGTTACATTATTGAAGCTCAGTAATCAACAACTCTTTCCTAGCATACTTCTTTTCTTCCGCCCGCTGACACGCTCCTACGATTTTTCCACCAAAAAAAATCCTCCTCAATTTCGCTCGACCCCTCCCCTCCCATGTACGTTGTGGCCCTCCCCCTGAATCTTTCATCCCCCCTCTCCGAGTATGTCACAGAGGAGGGTCCAACCAGAACGCGACTCCACGCGTCTACACCGATATTCCTCCCAACATTCTTTTTTTTTTCTCCCTATCTCTTTTTTTCTATTGTCTCACTAAATCCATAACGCTTCAATAAATACCCATATTTCTATCTTCTTGAAACACATTCCTTTAACCCTAAAAATTATACCCCACAAATAAAAAAATACTGTGATCTTCCAGAAATATAGTGGAAAGTTTTCGGGGTGAGACACGCCCCCACCCCTTCACTTATAGTTAAGTACATGTTAATTTATAATCATAACTAATGCATCTGTAATATCACTTATATACACTGGTGAAGTAAGAACTTTATTGTAGACTAATATTCCCTTTTGAAAGTATTATACCTATATAATGAATAACTCTTCATGATGTCAATTATTCTGAAAGTATTTAACCGTTACCCTTATACATCATTAGCACTAGGGCCTCCACAATTCTAGAGCATTCCTAGCTACAATCGTTGCATGCATTGTTCATTACGCGTTATCTTTATCTCATATCTCGACAAACTCTGCATACATGCAAATAAAAAAACAAAAGAACCAATGTTTAGTACCTCAGTTTGGAAGAAACAGAGTATACTTTCCTGCCTATCAAATTATTTTCCCGTGTCATCAAACATTGCTCCGCCTTGCACGTATAATCTTTAACTATTGTATGTATAAAGTACAGGCAAATCGTTGTCCACCCCTACTCTAAAATTGCTGAGAGAAACTTCTAAACTATTTATCAAAAATTTTCAAAAAATGGAACAATTGATCAAAGAGAAGCTAGCTTATTCAAGATGATTTTATTAGCGGAATCATTCTTTGCCAACAAAAGCAGAGTTGCAATTAAATGAGTAATTTTGGAGTTGCATTAGTCAGAGTGTGAGACTTTGCGCGGTTAAGAAGTAAATGTAGAAGCTCTAGGAGGTTCATTGCAATTTGTGCAGGAAGAAATTTCAACAATCTAATGAAAATGAACCACCTAGTTATTGGAATCACATTGGTAATCAGTAGGAGAACCACATAATGCGTCAGGAATCACTCAGATTGAACCAATTATCTCCTGAAACGCAGATATAGTACTATTCTGGAACAAGACTTCGAGCATCCAAACACACACCACATACATCCCAGAATTACCCTAGTACTCATGTTAACCTCCCCTCACTATATACATTGTGTAATTCCAAATTTTGCGCCGCTTACGAAATAATATTGACAATGGTGTACTCTGTAAACACAAATCATGAATCAAATAAACAGTTAACCATCACTCATTCCGCTACACTAAACTGGAACTTTGACTTGAACAAAGTATTAACATTGTATGAAAAAGTCTAGTTAAAATCACATCCATGACAATAAACTGTTCAATGCTAAGATATCTCTCCTTCTTCAACTTCATCTATCATCTTGTAGCATAAACTTTAATGGTAAATATACCCAATGAGACACTCCTAAAGCACACATAGAATTATTGACATAAAACAGAACAATTTCCAACAATTACGATGAATACCAGCATGAGTAGAGTACAAAAATTATGGTAACCTCACTGAGATGAACTATAGGAAAGGTTATAGAATACTATAATTATAATAATAATATGAAGCCCAGCTTATGATTGAAATTATTGTTCCCAGGGACGACTTATACAACAACCGTTACTCCAATAATAAAAAGACAATAGCAAAACCAAGCATTAGATCAGTTTTTACCCCTTTCGTTTTTATCTAATATCACAGTACAAACCTTTAAAGGTACACAACAGGAAGAAGAATCCTATGCACGGCCAAAGTTTTTGAATGGCAGTTTCATATTTATTCTTCGCATCCGACTTCCAGAACATGTCAGTGCCGATATACTAAATTGTTTTTGCGGGAATCAATTTAGAGCATCAAACATTTCCATCAGATGATACTGGGAGCCAATACCAATATAGATTGACATGTTTACTTATGTCTACACGTTAGGTTTCTTCTACTAGTTCATGGTTTGACTTAAATTTGGAAAAAGTTAGTTAAAGCATAGGTTTCATTCTGAGAGCTATTGAATGAACGATGCATCTTGCCGAATTGGCACAATGGCACAACACGACGGCAAGTTATTCTTTTTCTTTTGAGGAGAACGATTTCAAGTTTTTTTTGTGACAGTTTAGTAATGACAAAGTTTCTCTTTTATTTTTGAGAAATGTCAATTTTTATTTTTGAGACAACAATGGCAAGTTGACAAGCACTGTGGTGCCTCTAATATATGGGCCGCGCGGTTCGTGAACGTTCGGCCCAGTGCAAAAGGAATCGTTCGTTACCCAAACAAAAACCCCTAAAAAACCCAAACGAAAAGGAAAGTGCGCTCACAGAGAAAAGGAAAGGAGTTTCCGGCCATCAAACTGGCTCGCCAATCCCGATCTATCTACCTACCCATACTACTCCTGCACGAACGTCGACCGATCTGCCTGCAAGCAGCAACGCCGCAAAAGCAAGTCGACAGGAGCCGGAGATGGACGCCGACGCAGAGAGGCAGGAGGTCATGGCTGACGGAGACCCGGAGGCCGAGGAGAGGAAGCGCAACGCCCGGATGTGGTGTGAGGCCGTGCTCTTCACTGTCCCGGTCACCATCCTCCTTGTCACCTGGTTCGTGCTCGGCTCGCCGCAACCGCGTTACTACATCACGATCGGTTCCATCTCCGGCCTCGACGCCCCTGCGGCGGCGGCGCTTGGGGTGGTCGACCCGACGTTCAACCTTACCCTCGGCGTGGCCTCAAAGAACTACGAAGAGAGCGCCTGTGTGGACCAAGACACGTTCGTGGAGGTGGCCTACCGCGGCGTCCCACTCGCCGGTGCCACGGTGGGGCGGCTCTGCGCCGGGCCTCGGATGGCGACTGAACGGCCTGTGGTAGCCAGGGGGAAAGCGGTGCGTGTTCCGGAGACTGTGATGGATGCCCTAGTGGAGGAGATGAGGCAAGGGGAAGCGGTGTTCGACATCGCGCTCAAGCTCCCGGGGGAGATCGATGGGAGGAGATTGGGGAGGAAGTGCCGTGCTGGGGCCGCCGCCACCGCCACCGCCGCCGCCATATGCACTAGTGATCTCTATTGGATGGACCTCTAGTTAATAGCTTGGATTGAAGTCTTTGTTGTTCCCTACTCGTTTTAATCGTTCGTTGCAAAGTCTTTTTGGAACACCTGCATGCCTAGTTGCTAAGTCATGTAGAAACTATTGCCGCCTGATCTTTAAATATCTCGCTTGAGCTTACTATTTACATTGAAATATATTTTTTTGTTCAAAATTGGGCATTGCTCCTATTAGACAATAACACCCAACCTCGGTTTCATTCAGTTGATAAACAGCAACAAAATAGACACTGTACTATTACTATCCGGGCGGATTAATACGATAGGCCGGGGTTTGTAGGCCATCTGCTCGAAACGAAAGAAGTGTTATATACCATCAAAAGCATATCATTGAATTTGTATTCAAACAAAGTTTCTTAACACATAATTTTAGTGATGTATAACATATATTGTGTTAGTTAAATTGACGACCTACAATACCCGTACGCCCTATGCCCCCGTCCAGAGGGAGTACTCATGTTTATGCAACACCATCTATATAACATTTTTTTGCGGGAAATAGGAAGATTTCATTACTCAAGGCGGCTTTTCAGCATACACAAATTTACAACTTCGTGTGTGCCCGTACCAAACCAAATGGCAGTACGGGATGTGCTCCGCCCGTAAGCCGCGAGACTATGACTAACTTTATTTTGAGTACGTCTAATATGCGTAATTGAAATCTCCCATGGGTCGTCAGACATTAGTAACTGAATGTCGCGCACAATAGTCTTGTCTGGAGAGCAGTCCCCATGACTCGTATTTAGCATCAAGACTGCGTGAGCGCAGTCCAACTCGATCGCAATGGGTAATCCGGTGCGATGAAGAGCAAGATCAAGGCCTTCTCTGCACGCCATGAGCTCTGCCTCTAGTCCATCATCGCATGTGGTGATCTGCCTGCATGCAGTAAAGATAATAGCACCGCCGTCATCACGTAGCACCATTCCACCACCAGTCGCCCTTGTTTCGTTGATGTAGCTCCCATCTGTATTTAATTTGGTCCAGCCATGTTGTACACACGACTAGATATTCGGCACTCACATGCTATCTACAAATAAAATTATGACTAAAAAAGTATACACAAACCGCATAATTCTTTTTAGAACATTGATTCAAAATGTCTTTACCATACGTGCAGACTTAATTTCAAAATGTAATCCACAAGTAAAAAAAAGGCCAAGCCAGACTATGACAATTTATCTTAATTATATCAAGTTTTAAATTATTTTTGAGAGTTTTAACCACGTTTAGATGGTGTGATTGTAGATAGTTCACCCGTTCTGGTTTATAACATGTTTTCTGAGATTTAAGTTTGACCATGTATTTAATTAACCAACATTGTGGTAGGGGATTGGCAGTATTAGACGCAAAATCAGTAATCAGAAGTTTACTACAAGACACTAATATGAACATTAAGCCTTCTATACTATTACTATTTTGCAGCAAAAATGTCATAAAAGTTTCAGGATGATTTGTGTTCCTGATTAAAAAAATACCTTCTGCTCAAGCGCAATGCACGCAGGGCCGGCCCTGAGATTTCAGGGCCCGGGGCAAGACAAGAAGAAGGGGCCCTAAAGTCACTTGAACATATGCATTTCTTTTCTATTTCAATTGCAAAACAATTACTCAATACACTACAATTTATGTTGCCGTGTCATCTCGACTATTAAAAAAACAGACACTCACAATAGAAGTTGGTTGCTCCTGTGAATCTACACTTGTACTTTTTTGTTAGGTGAATTAGTAACATTTCTGTGCGACCACTTCCATGCCTACTAAATTTTTATAATCCTATAATCATTCACTGGTTGTCCTTCCACGGTAAATAAAGCTAATTCCTCAGAATTCCTAGCAGTGGAGGTACTCTTATTTGTTTGCTGGGAAGCAATATAAATACTTGTCTGCGTTTTACAAAAAATGTCAATAGCTCCTTTCTATGACGCAATCAACTCATATGCCGCTGCCGGAAAAATAATCTCATATGCAAGTTTTTTTCCTTGTTTTTAGATGGATTATTTCCAGATAAATCTTGTTAATTAGCGCATGAACATATGATACAATAAAGTAAGAACACTGCTAATTACATTAAAAATGCTAAGATAGGCATGGAAGAAGGTACCTGGATGGCTAGAAATTTAGAAATTGCAATTAAGCTTCTGCTCCTGTTTATGAGTCATGAACAGAAATCTGAATTTCCAACAAAAAGGGAAATCTGAGTTTTCTTTTTCTAATCCCAATGAATACAAAAAATTAGAGTGTGAGAGAGAGATATGCATCAGGATTAACTTCACGGAACGAACGATCTAAAAAGAGAGGGGATTTGCGTTGAAGAGGAGATTCATGGAATCTGGAAGGTTGCGTTACCTTCCTCTACTAATCGCGCCCAGCAGCCCATAATCATAATTAGACGACGCAGACGGGGCGCCGTCGACCTAGCATGGATGATTCACTGCCGATTGGGGAAGAGAGAGAGTAGAAGCCGAGAAAAGCAAGCGTGTGCGGCTAAGCCGAGAATTAATCGATCTGTTAGATATTTTTCTCTTTTTGAGAAAATCGGTCGATCTGTTACGTACGAGAAACAAAGTCATCGGGGGACCCTCCTACTCGGGGGCCCAGGGCGGCCGCCCCCTGCCCCCCTCAGGGCCGGCCCTGAATGCATGCCTTTTCTTTCTCTTTCAGTATTCCATTCCTTGGATGTTTTTCTTCTTCTTTTTTCAACTGTTTCTTTACCTTTAACTCGAGCTTCAGGACGACGTCCTTCCGGGCTTTCACGACTTGTTCTTTTGTATCAATGAAAACTCCATGATGAGTCTGAGTAAACATGTCCTAGTTCCCAACGCGTGCGTTGGTCTGGGTCACCTCAACGGAAGAGTCTCCCAACACTAAACCCGGTGTTTAACTTCACCTTACACAAGGCAATGGATGAATTAATATAAATATTTTTTATACTAAAATTTTATACTTTTGGACTTATTTGTTTATCATGCTATAGGTTCAATGAGTATAATTTTTCCATCAATTAGATTTTATATTTGAGCACATAAAAATATTAATAAATATTAATTATAGTGTTTCTCATTACACATATATAATGTATATTAGGAAAACTTTTATTGTGCCAAATTTAAGTTATGTGTTGTTGACAAGGTCCTTTTTTGATTATTTTTTGATAATTATGTAATTTTATAGTGTTTACATATGTATTTGGGAGTATGTGTGTTTGCTCGTTTGTATCATAGTAGGGGTTTCTAGTCTATCATTATATAAACATATGAATTGAAACCTCTAGAATATAATTTGAAATTTGACAAATGTGTGTATCAAGTTGGGTTGAACAATAAGTTCATAATATGTGTATGTTACATAACTTGGTATTGAATCAACATTGTTTATAGTAACCATCAATGAATTAAAATAGTCGCTGATTTTACGTTTGCATACATATGATTTGATTATTTTTTATGCGTGATTGAATGCACTGGATTCCATCCTCTGTGTACTAATATTGCGTACATAGCATCATAGTTTAGTGTTTAATATTGTAACTTAGACACACACACAAACGCAGCGATGTAGCTCTGTTAGAAACTCAAATCCACCCGCACCAGGAGCGTGACTTTCACATACTACAATAGTTTGCCATCTCATTGGAATTTTTTTTGGAAGGCATGCATATTAAAATTTGCTTCCCCTGGTCACAACCGACATAAGAGGATAGAAGCATTGCATTTTCTTTGAAAACTTGGAAATATATTAGCCATGAAACATAAAAGGAAAGCACGGAAATTTATTAGTTTCCTTTCGAACATTTTAGCTAGAGAGGAGGTTTATGCATGGTAAGTGTTTTTTAGAAGCAAAAATCCGCAAGCAATCGATCGATCCATATATATTAGTAGACGCGGTCCCCTCCGATCTTTACTTGGAGCAAAGCCGTACCATTAATCCACAAGACCACAAGTGAAGCTCGACCAGCCAGTGGAACAAGCAATCATCTTCATCAAATGGTGCAAGAGTGTTTGACTTCAGGGGTGAACATGCATGGCATTACTGACTTGGATGGAGAATCTTAATCCCACCACCACCATCACGGAGTAGTTACTCTATTATCATCCATCGACCCTCGAGAGAAATGGCAACTATAAACAAATAGGCCCAATCGATATGCAAGTTGCTTCTAAAGCAGTTTAGTAATCCATATGCATTGTAGGAGCATCCATTCCATAAGTATGAGGTGGTTGCAGTGGCAGATCCTTTGTCTATGGCCATACATCTCTAGGTGATGAGGACCAAAGGTGGTGAGATAGTGGATCGATGTGGGGACGCGATGTCCTTAACTTCTTCACGTTTTCTTCAATGGTGTGGGAGGGCCTTGGGTTCTCTCGCCATGATTCATCAAGTGAGAATGTGCCAGCTGGTAGAGACGTTACTTATGGTGACGGTTTCAACAAGTACATGTAGATTCTCCTGGCGAAAGCACATGAACTCGCCAATGTCTAGATCAGGCATTTTTGACATGCATGTGCTGTGATCTTGTTGAAGGTGTGATTTGAAGCTCGGCTCCAGGGATAAAAATCACAAATTTGACCTTCGGTTGGACACGTCGAGCATCGGCACACGCGCGGCGCCCTCTTTTTAAATGCTTTGTCTAGGAGTAGCTTATTTTTCCTTGTTCGCTCAGATCTCAAACAATCGTACTATGACGCATGTAATGATCCATGGTAGGTTTGTTGAGATATACTATTGTGAGGGCATGTACAATGGTTGATAAGACAGTTTTATCTTAAGTCTTGCATGTGATTTAGAGATGACAAAAAAGTATGTCTACAATGGGTTATATCTTAGCCTTATCTTTAATAACTAGCAATTCCTTAAAACATGGTGAGACAAATTGTGCTAAGAGATCATCTCTTGTTTTATCTTAAATAAGAGAAGACAAGCCTTTTCTTACGAGTTCTCTCTCCTCCACCTCATCATTTATCCTACATGGCACTCGTAAGATAGCACCATTGTACATGCCCTGAGATGCTGCGGTTTAAATGGCGTCAAATATTTTTTATGCTGACTTGCTGAGCTCGATACTTGTTGACTACTCCTTTTCGTAATAAGAAAAAAAATATAAACGACACAACCTATAGATAACACAATGATGTCGCCGTGTCTCTCCGTTTGACTGGGCTACATTGACCAAGTAGTATTGCTATCAAATTGTTTATGATGAAATTCCGGATATGGGAACCCAAGAAGCACGTTGATCCTATAAGAAAGAAAAATAACTAGTACTAGCTATTACGTCATGTCAAAATATAAAATAAATTATGATTTTTTTTGCTATTCCGTGCACGACCTTCTCTGGCTAGCAAACAGTTTTATCACGGAGATCAGATCGGTTGGCTCCAATTGTTTTCTATCGGGACACCCAAAGAATCGATTTAGAAAGCTCGCCGGTGCCGATCTATGTAAAAGTCGCAAAAGCAGTACGATCGATCAACCGGAGATGGACGTGGAGAGGCAGCAGGCAGTCGCGCCTCAAGGAGACCGGTGGATCGACAAGATCAGGTGCCCCGGCCTGTGCGACACCGTGTTCATCGCCATCTGGGTCATCATCTTCATCTCTTGTCTGTTCTTCATCTGGCCAGTCCCGCATTACTACGTCGGAATCGGCTCAGTCTCCGGCGTCCCGGCCGCGGCTGCGACGGTCGTCGACCCGGCCTTTAACCTCACGCTCGGCGTCGCCTCGTGGAACTACATCGGGGGAGCGTGCGTCGATCGCGACATGTCCGTGGAGGTGGCCTACCGTGGCATCCCGCTCGCCGACGCCAGGACCTCGCGGCTTTGCGTTGGCGCACGGAAGGTGGCGGAGCAGCCCGTCGTCGCAAGGCGGGAGGAGGTGCGTGTGCCGGCAGACGTGATGGAGGCCCTCGCGGCGGACACGAGGCGAGGGGAGCAGGTGTTCGACGTCACGCTACAGGCCCCGTGGAGCTTCGCCGGGAAGAAGCTGCTGTACCGGTGCAGCGTCGGGGTCGGGCCCAGCGGCGCCGCCTGGTGCAGTGAACTTCACATGGTGTAGATTTTCATGGTTATTCTTTTTGGGGGTCCCGACAATGCCCTAACCCATGGATTGAGATTCTGAACATGTGTAGCCTTTGTTCATTTTACATCAAAAAAGATCATTAAACTGCATGGACAAGGCAGCATATGTAGCCTTTGCGATGAGCAACAGATGTTTCGGCATTTGTTCCATGATTGTAAGATTTCACATATAGATTCGCATGCCATGGAGTTCCATTTTCATATATAAATGCACCACCGCGTTAATATTATCGTGGGTCCTCAAGTTTTTGATGTTACAAGGTTCCACAAAATTGCTAGTGTCAAATCTCATCCTTTGCATCACCTTGAGCAGCTTCTATGTAAAAATCGGACATGTGGTATGCCGATATGTTCGTGGAGGTAGCCTACCATGGCATCCTGGTCACCAACAACATGCTGGTCTGTCTTTGCACCAAGAGGGTAAGTGTTTGAGTTCAGCCCTCGCACCAAATAAACGAAAGAAAATGCCGAGGTGGTGCCACGTTCTAGGTCACGTGTGTCGCTGCTTTGTGTAGTGATCCTTATTGGATGGATTGGTGCCTAGATAGTTCGATTCAAGTCTTTAACATATATAGTCATATTTCAAAATTGGTTATTTTTCCATAATAAGTTCTGCTTTATTGCTTGGGTGCTGGGGTGGGCACACATTGCGTCAATGTTCTTCTCAATGACATTGATGGTCGGGGAGATGATCCGACAAACATCGTCTATGTGCACTGATTATGGCTTTCACATTTTCCTCACAACATATACTTTTACAAGTCACCTTGATTTGACGCGCAATTCATATACCCTATAATTGGTTTTCCTCCAACTAGTATATCAAATTAGTTAGTAAGCTTTCCCACACAAAAAATATTAGTTAGTAAGCTGGTTAGCGGGCATTCCACAAAAGCTTAAGGGACATATCAACTGGGAGTATGTGTCTTACTTTGGGCAATTCAGAATTGTTGGAACAATTATGTTTTAACAGAGCGACTGTTCCTTCTTTGCCTGGTTATCTTAAATCCAAGTCGTCGCTGATGTTAGCTGTGTGATCTAATCAGCATTTAAAGTATTACAACTTCCAAGAAATTCAACTTTTTTTTTGAGAATCAACAAGTTCAACTTTACCTAGTTAAGAAAATGCATTGCTCAAAGACGAGCCCATCTGAGGCATATTGCGCAAATATACTGTCAATCACACGTACAAAGTTAATGAGATCGTAGCACTATATATAGCAACATATTAATTTGTAAATACTTCTGCAGAGATACAAAAGAATGATCAATATGACATGCATAAATAAAAACTACACATACAGTAACTAGTTTGCATAATTCGCAAAAGAAAACTAGTTTTTATACCTGAGGTAAAACACCATAATAGTTCTTCATCATACCATAGTTAGTGGCTCATATGCCGACTCTCATGAAAGTAGATGGTTGATAAGGATAGCAACATGAAGAAAACAAAGACTGACATTGTCGTGGGCCATGACAAACTCTAGTTGCAAAGAATAAAAATTCTTATACAATCAACAAAATTGTAACAGTTGCAGTACTTACATGTGTATTTTTTGATAAATGGTGGATTTTATTGACTCGAAATGGAGCATCAAGAAGATACATAATACAATGAGCACATACTCAGCCTCTGCGTAGTTAGGATGCACACAATCAACACCAACTAACACACGTCAATAACTAGCAAAGTGATACAACCAAAGCTATGTGTAGGCGAGAAAAAAAGAAAAAAGAAATAATCGACAAAATCTGCAAACTAAAATGATGACCATATCAGCACCAACCAAACTACGCTGACAACTAGCAAAGTCATATAAGTACTTATGCGTGAAACGGTGACCGTCTACGCTCCCTCCATCCAAAAATAAGTGTCTCAACTATGTACTAACTTTAGTACAAAGTTGTACAAAGGCTGAGACACTTATTTTGAGACTGAGGGAGTATATGAATAAAACAGTTTGTTTGATATTTCCCAAACAAGTTCACATAGAGTTCAAATACCCATGAGTCGCCATCAGGGCCGGCTCATAGGCCGGGGCAACGGGGCGACCGCCCTGGGCCCCTGGGAGGTAGGGGCCCCAACCCACGTAGTAGTATATTATACAGTAAGGCCCAAGCCCACCACGTAGCTAGCACTCACGGGCTGAAAGAATCGATAGCTAGTTTAGCTACGCTGCTGCAGCGCTCCATCGATCTCCTTCAGTCTCGTCTCCAGTTTCCTTGCCCCCTCGGCTCCTTCCCAAATTCTCCAATCCCAAAGAACAGTGCCGCCGCTCCGGTGCACTTCCAAATTCGAGGCGCCGCTCCGTGCATCCATTAATAGAGACCAACGATGCTATTCCTCTCCCCAATCATCTCTCTTTGCATCCTCAACGTTCCACATCTGATTGCAGACGCTTGAGGCATCACCGCATCAGAGATGGTACTTCTACCTCCTTCCCCTAATCAAGTACTCTTTTGATTCAGTGTTAAATAGCCCGGCACTCCGCCTCTGATTGCTCCATCTGACATCTCCAATTCTTCTCTTCCTAGTTCTTACTCTATTGGCCTGTTCTTCAAAGCTTCATTGGATCCATGCGCAAAAACAAAACAAAAAGCTTCATTGGATCCAGGGATTAGAAGGGGAGACGGGGAATGAGTGTTGTAGCCTTGCAGATCTGGGAAGCTACATCGACAATTCGACATCAAGCCATATGCCTATATTCAGGTGCTTTTCTCCTTGTATTGACAGTTTTTCTATAATTTTTTGGTGATATGTCTTCTGAAAAATGTTTATCAGTGAGAAAAGAAAGTGAAAGAAAAACAGTATATTATTGCTACTTTATGGATTGAGAAAGAAAATTTGGATGAAATAAATACTGATGTGGTTGTTGACGACTTTTCTTCCAGAAGTGCTAGGAGAAATAACAAGATCTGCATGTGTTTTTTTTCACCTCCCTTGCGGTTTTAGTTCAAAGTCCATCAATCTATGCTTGTATTTACTAAATTGCTTTGGACATACAATATATTCTGAATTTTTATTTGTACACAAGGGCCTCATTTTGTCGTCCCGCCCCAGGGCCCCGAATATGTATGGACCGGCCCTGGTCGCCATGACAGGAAACAACTTTTTTTTTAGAATCTGGGAAAGAACTATAACTAGGATGAACAGAAAACGAAATCATGACAATGTATACAGGAGAGACCAAGTCTAATCTAAATCAAGTATATCGCAGTGCATCTTGACCATCCACGTATCTTCACTTGAGGCCGGGGCACCCTTCACCTTACATTGAGTTACATAATAATAGATTGACCAGACACATGTTTTGTCGGCGACTTGACAAGGCTCCTTCTCGGGTCCTGATCAGGG